>NW_010177608.1:0-14946 GCF_000695765.1 Mesitornis unicolor
ACGTCTTTCAGAGTATCTTCCCATCTTCTTTAAACACTTCAAGAAAAGCTTACAAAATGTTTTGAATGGATAATAAACTGGCAGTTGGAAATTTGGTGTTCAAAGTAATAACCAAGTGAAAGAACACCCATAACTATATGTGGCAATAAGGGATTCCACATAATCCATTTGCACTCAGGAAAGAGATCTTTGGAACTGTGAATAGGTATCTGAGTGTCATTGTAACAATCCTGTCAAAAGCATCAAAATAGGCAAAATACGAAGTAAATGTTACAAGCTAACAGGAAAGGAAGAGAAGACAACAATAACAAAAAACAAATCATGGTGCCACCATATAAATGTGTATATATGCTATGTTATGAGTAAGTGCACCAGGTTCTTCACCTATTCAAACACAAGGCAAGTGGGCAACATCAGAAATACGCCAATATTTAGAGAACTATCAGAGGCACCAGATCACCTCCCTGATGTTGGACAAGTAAGCCAAGGAAATATTAAAACACAAAGAACACAAAACAATTCCTTATTAAGAGCCACTCAACCTGTTCACTTCTGCCTGGAGGAAGATGGTCTTTTGTGAAACTTACAGGCATGAGAACCCTGGGATATATCAGTGATGGCCAAAGTGGTTAGGCTAGAATAATGCTTGGAGTTAGAGCAAGAATATGCTGAATCACTTGAAAAAACATATGGCTGAAAACAGGGCAGAATGTGATGCTTAAAGTAATCCACACATTCTTTGGCAGTCTAGCATGTCTCTAACATTGTCACCCCTTTCCCAGTGTCTTTTATATATTCATTTCTTCTTTGCCCTTGTACTCTTGTTAAAAGGTGTAACAATGAGGACTATACATTTAAGTCTTTATTGCCATCAATGGTGCTTTTTAAAACTATTCCCATAAGACTTTGGCATTACACAGAAGTAAAGATATAAGTAAGTAAGATATAAGTACTTTTACAGAAGTAAAAATAACAGAAACATTTTCAAATGTTAATACGGATATTCTAGAAAAACATAACCTGATTAAGATATAGGCTTTTGTGTAAGTTCTGGGTGAAATCAGGTTTTGTATCTGCAGGAATACAAGTGACAAGCAAAGAAATCTCTTTTCAAAGCATGTTTCTTCCTATATTACTGTGAAAGCATTTTAAATCATCCTCTTGCTGAGGGTATATATATATATTCTTCCCCTTACTAGCAACACTCTAAATTTGGATTATCGAACATGTCCTTGAATAAATCAGATGAGGAGTACATATATAACTGGAAAGATACCATCCAGGAGAGTCTGACTTTTCAGACCTTAAATTGCAGAAAATTTCTCTCCTCCTACCCCTGTGCTTGTAGAAGTTCTTACACTCATCAGCAGCTGTCTTCATTGAAGAAATGGTGATTGCATTGCTTGACAAAACACATGCACAAGGTGGAAGAATTATCATTCATACTTGGGAGTCTTGTATTAATTGATGACAAAAAGGAAATATCCAGTTGATTTCTTAGATGCCATTGCATTTTTATGTAATATTTTAGGTAAATGACAGGTTTTCCTATCACCTGCATTCTACTGAAGTACAGGTAACTTCTATGTTACCATCAGGACTTCATTCTTCTAGAAAGTTTCTCACTGTTTCTGAATGCACTGGCATAAAGGGTGATGAACATTGGCATGACATGACAACAATACTTTTGTAAATCCAAGCAGACAAATTATTACTGATTCATTATTGTAAATAAATTTTTTTCTACTTGTACTTTGCTTATTATGTAATTCTTCCTTCTCTCTGTTCCAGTTTATTTTCTGTAGCATGGATGCAGAAAAAAACTGCAAACCAATCATTTACCAACGGATTATTTGGACAGTATGTTTGAATGTTCAAGAGAGTAAGGATCTTGGGCTACAAAATCATTATAGTTACTTTAGAGAGGAAAAAAAAATTGTAACTTATTTGCATCCTGAAATACTCCACAGAAGCAGCATCAGCTAAGGACCATCTGTTTTAGAATTTGGAAAAGCATTCAGTTTGGAAATTGAAAAAATGTGCATTTAAGAATCTTTACATAAGGAGTAAGTAGAACAAATAACTACAAGACAAATTGCTATTATGTGTATGTTTTGTACAAGCAAGAGATTCACATTGGCATTGAAGTGTGGATTAAGCAACTTATTCTGTGACAGCTAAATCTAGAACTATGTGATAAAGATCAAGGGTTATAAAGACAGGAGTAGATTATTTGTGTGTAGAAGTACAGATCTTTTAAGCCAGTGACTGGGCATCAAGACTTACTCTTATGGACTTTGACAGATTTTCAATTGTGTGGGAACATGAGCTAATTTACAAGGACAGATCTTCAGCCAAAATGAAATGTCACAGTTCTGCTGTGTGGTTCCCTGAGCTAACTTAAAATGCCAGGATCCAGAGACTCAAGAAGTGTGTACACTTTTTTTTAACAAATGTAGTCATGTCAGAAAGACATTTACCCACACATATTAGAATTATTTAATGAAGACATAATCTTTAACTACACTTATAATGTAACTGATAAATTTATTAATAAATACATGCATACGAAGTAATGCTTTTACAGACTCTCACCATCTGATTGCAAATGTTTTCAAATAAAGATAATGAGTTTGAGGAAACAGTAATATATGGAAATTAATACTAAAAAATTCTTAATGGAATTTCTGGGCATTTAGCCTATGAGAGAATATTCATGCATACTGACCTTCCCACTCTAATATTAATGAAATTAATTCATTGTTTTCTAGAGGAGCCACTACTCCACAATACCTATATCCTATCTATGACAAGTTTATTCTTAATTATTGCTAGTGATACCTAATAATCTAGGGGGAAAATGGTGGTTTGGATGCCGCTGCTGTCTGATCCAGGCCTTCTGAAACTTGTTTGTTCTTAGCCAAAGGAAATTATCTTCAGCCTTTTTTTTTTCCCCCTTGTGGTTTCCCGTAGACAATTGGTCTGAGAGACAAATAACGCTTTCAATTCCTATGACTTAAGTTAGTGCTAAGCATCTTTGTTATGTATTCAGGGAGGTGTTTCATAAAGTAAATTATTGTCCTAACCAACTTTTTGGTGTGATAATTCCACTGAGAATTCAATCCTGGAAGGCTTATAGGATAGTCCTCCAAAAGAGCATGAGTAAAATTAAATACAGTAATAGCTTGTCTCTTCTCAAAAGACGAAAGGAAGATAAGCAAATGAAAAAAGTGCTTATGTAATCTAAGATAAGGAGTTCAGACATATACTTTTCACTAAATGCCTCTATACTCTAGTCTATTATAAGGTTTTTGCAGTCAATAATTTTCCAGATGCTGCCTACAAAACAATTTGCCCTACTGACTGAACAAATATTTCCATTATGCTTTTGACAAAGCTTGAATTTATACCTTTACTCTTGAAAGAGCTTTGCTGTGCAGAACAGAAGCCAAGATTTACTTGGTTATAAAGAGACAGCATATCTCTGTTATGTTGATAAAATATCAGGGAGAAAACCTCCAGTATTCTGTCCCTGCTACAAGGATAATTGGTGTACTTCACATGAAACAGAAAGACTTATTAGTCAGCCCTCAACCTTGGGTTTAGAATTAAAAAAAAAAAAGACACAGGCTATGAAGGCATGCTTTTCACTTACTAAGGATGCAGCAATCACAGAATCACAGAATCACAGAACGTTAGGGATTGGAAGGGACCTCAAAAGATCATCTAGTCCAATCCCCCTGCCGGATCAGGAACACCTAGGTGAGGTTACACAGGAAGGCGTCCAGGCGGGTTTTGAATGTCTCCAGAGAAGGAGACTCCACAACCTCTCTGGGCAGCCTGTTCCAGTGCTCTGTCACCCTCACTGAGAAGAAGTTTCTTCTCAAATTGAAGTGGAACCTCCTGTGTTCCAGCTTGTGTCCATTACCCCTTGTCCTAACATTGTTTGTCACCGAGAAGAGCCTGGCTCCATCCTCGTGACACTCATCCTTTAAATATTTATAAACATGAATGAGGTCTCCCCTCAGTCTCCTCTTCTGCAAACTAAAGCAATACAGCTGCAATACAGCAATACAGCTGTGCACTTTCCTGCAGGCTGCTTTCACAACTCTCAGTATAGGCACTCATGTTTTGTGATCACTTGTTTGTGAACATTTGCTTGTTGATTTTCAGTGCCACCTAACCTTTCCAGAGGTTACAAGCGATCTATGGACATACCACTGAGTTCTGGAAGAGAAGTGTTACAAAACCTGTCTCTCTTTAGATACAATCTTTAAGGTACCATTTATGTACCATATGAGGGTACTCATTCAGCTACGTAGGTAATGGGAAATACACAACTGCGCAGTGATTCTGTACATGTCAGTGCAAACAGAGAAAAAGTCATGAAGAGATAAAAGAATGGGTACAGAAAAAGCTACATCCTGGTGGAATGGTAGGAAAAGTAATAGGTAAACAGAGTCTACTCCTGTTGCCACTTCAGTCCTTCAATTAACCGGTATTATTATGTTTATACATGTGTTATAATAACCATTATTTTAGTCCTCAAACTAACCCATTTTATAAGTCAAGTGAAAAAACAGCAAAAAACTCAAGTAGATGATGTACCAATTACTTTCTGTCTATTGGTCTTTCCTATGTATTTTCCCAAGAGGATATTTTCATTGTAAGTTACATTCTTCTGAAAACATTGCCTCAGTGTGTAGAGTATTTTGCACATACTAAACATTGGAGATATCAAAATAATAACAACTCATTTTAAAATCACCGGAAGAGTCCTTATTAATGTAATGTGCTTCCATGTTCAAAAAAAACCAATACCGTAATTCTCTTTGTGACAGAAACCACTGTCACTTCGTCAGTACTCTCACATTCTTTGTGTTCAACTTAAATTTTAGCAGCCTGGCATGATTCTAGAGAGAAAGAAGCTTATTTGTTTTATGAAAAAAGAACAACAAAGTGCTTTGAATGCATATGACTCTTAAACTATAACACCATACTGCCCTGTAAAGATAAAAACATGTTTTTCTGACTTCAGAATAGAAGTAATTTAAGAACTTCAATGAAATGCAAGAACTTAGCAAGGGATTATTGCAGAACTTGCATTAATTAGGATTTTGTCTAGAACAAAGAGAGCTAA
The DNA here is from genome assembly GCF_000695765.1 of Mesitornis unicolor. Taxonomy (NCBI): domain Eukaryota; kingdom Metazoa; phylum Chordata; class Aves; order Mesitornithiformes; family Mesitornithidae; genus Mesitornis; species Mesitornis unicolor. The sequence goes on from NW_010177608.1 coordinate 5,141, forward strand.
GCAAGAAACTGAAGAGTAATCTAAAAAAACAAGATGCAAAAATGTATGTGTATACTTGTAATTTCTGAGAAAAAACATATTTGCATTGTTTTAGGGGGACAATGATTTTTGTGTTAACTGGTTGACATCATTGTCTCTAAATGCATGTACCAGTTACCTTGGGACAGTTCCAGGCTGTCTCTCACAGCAGTAACATGCCCGGTGCTTCAACAGCAGTTACTCTCTTACATGCTAAATTCAGTAGCATTTTGATTGCTAGAATCAAAATTAATTCTTTAACAGATTTTTTTATCTTTATTTTTTGTTTTTCTTTTTTTTAATGAGAAGAAGATTTTGGTTTTGGTTTTGTTTTTTCTTCTGCAGTAAGGAGCTTTTGTGAAATCGCTTCATGTAACTTCAATTTACCATTTTCACTGAAGCAGAATTTAGGAGTCCATGGTGCTTTCTATGACCAGGAGATAATACAGTGTTTCAAACATTCAATGCAATAGTAATCAGATACCTCATTTGGCTTGTAAGATAAAGCAAGCAGTCATCACAGTATCAGTGCAGGTCAAGCGATGCAAAAGTAGTCTTTACTACTTATATAGCAAGTTAAACATTCAGAATCTTAACTATCTGGGAATATCAGTTTACTGGCTCAAGGTTCATGTTTTCCAGAGTTGTCTATTGTTGTTTTCAGTTTGTTAGATCATGTTCATCTTGATACAAAAGAGTGCTGGGGTATTTTATTGTGTAAACAAGTGTTATATTAAAATTCCAACAAAATTCCAAAAATCTCAGCTGAAACCTTGAAAGCTCTGGAAACAATGACTCAAAATTACACAGGCATTCATTTGTAGTGGCACTTGCACTAAAACTGTGCTGTGCTTAGCACTTAGCAAGAGTGGTAAGGACTTCTTTGTTCACTTCAGTGTTGGAATTTAAACCTAGTAGAAGAACTCTTCAGAACATTTTTGTTTTCTATGAGTTTCTTTTAAGAAACCTAGCTTTTGATTTTCATAAATCCATTTTCTAAAAGGATGATTTTTAAAGAAAAGAAGTATCAAGACAACGCTAATGGAGGAAAAATACATCCAGGACATTTATTTATTCTAAAACTAAAAGAAAAGGAATCTGAAGGTGAACTTCATTGCAGAAGAGTACATTATCATGAGAGTAAAAGGAAAGAAATGGAAGTGAAAGCACATTCTAAAATCTATTTCCACCTAGACAGCTGTACATCTTGAACAAGTCATTACCAGTCTTATCAGCTTCAAAGGGTGATTTGGCAGAACCTATTCCTAATGCCCATGTGTGAGCAGCAGCTACGTTTTGCAGTAGTACTTGCTAGAATCTTACACAAACAAAAATGCATCAATGAGAAAGAGAGCAGAGACAGCTATATGTTAGTTAAAGGTCATACAAATGAAAGTAAATTAATTTTAGTTTAAAAAATGTGTTCTGTAATAAATGTAGCATAGCTACAACTCATTTCTGCCACTGTAGAGTGTTGTGAATCCTTCTTTATAAAATGGCCAATCTGAGTGGGAAGGCATAAGAGATTGACAAAAACTATTACATTTACTCCTATCCCCAGTTCATTATTTTTAGCTATATAATTCTATATATTTTTGAATTGTTGTTTCTCAACTTTCTGCAAAAGATGATGTAATATGGGTAAACCCCAGTAGTTTTTGCTTTCTGCAAGGTCACCACACACAACTGGATTCTGTAGAAATGTGCCATCAGTAGGACTACAGAACAAGATGTTTGCTCCAAATTAGCTATCATCTATAATGCTTAAAGGAGATCCAAGGTGGACTGCTGGGTACATACTAACAATTTTCCAGGAACTGAATATATGAATGGAGATAATTTTCTATGTCCCAGCTACAACAGGTGAAGGAAATTTGTGTGGCGCAAAAGCCTATGCTTCCGGACTGGAACCTCATGCTTTCTTCCACCAGGTTTTTACCTGGAGTGCATCTCTTGGCTTTAAGCGACCAAACTGTTAAAAGACCAAAGTTTAAAAAAAAGAAACTAAACACTTAAGAAACCAGCAAATACCACTCCTTTCCTCCTCTCCCAAACACTTTTATCATTTTGTTAATACTGCAACAGAATTAATTTCAAGAGTGTTATGATGCTATGAAGTTAAATACACAACAGTCTCATACATGCAAGTAAAGACAGACATATCTAATCCTTCATGCTTGAAAAGAAGGACCCACAGAATTAGCAATGAAAGGACTGAGAACGTGTTACTTGGTCATGATTTCCAAATTACTCAGTGTTCAGCTCAGTGTTCAGCTGAGTTAAAGGTTTTAGGCAGTAAGCATAATTTAGATTCGAAGACAGATCTTGACCAAAATCTTAATCTGTCCCTCACTGCTGTGTTATCTGTGATTTATAACCCAAGCCATACTATCTTGAAATAAGGCAATTCCTATCAGTGCAAATAATTTTCTTCGGTGATTCTGTCACATTATGTCAGAACTGCCTGGATCTGAAACAAAAGCGGAGCGACATTATAAAAAAATATCCTTGTGCATCAGAAACCTAAATCTTTCAAATTCTTTTGAATTCTTGAGGGGATTTTTTTGTTGTTCTCCTTCCTGTGCTCTTCCCTGACACAACATTGACTATGTTAGTCACAGACAGTATCTGAAGGAAGTCTGAAATAAAATCTCGTTGGAAAATAACATACCTTCTATCACTTGCAAAATTAAACAATTCACATAGATCAATTGGACTCTTTGTAGAAGATATAAACATAATTGTTTAATGATGTGGGGTACTACTAAAAACTTCAGAATCTGAGCAAGGTTGAAATTGTTTGGATTAAGACCTTTACATAATGCCAGCAAATTGAACATTTCAAGTTTGTTAAACTGCACAGAAACAATGTAGTATTACTGAGACCCTAAGTGGGAGAACAATTTCCATATGACTTTTGTACTATGTGAAATGAATTATCTTTTTGATCATATTGCAATGATAAAGTTAATTAACTTTATTTGTCCACATAAAGAAACAGTAGAAACACATAAAGTCATAGCTCTTCACTCTTTCTACAGCCTTACAATCATTTCCCTAGCAGGCGCATTCAGAGTGATAAAGAATATTACATTCCTCAACTAAGATGGTGATAAATGACTACTTGCAAAGTATAGCTAGAACAGCACTACAGAAAGAAAAGTTTAACAAATAACCAATGTATCTCATGATTAAATTTCATATTACAGTGGCGCTCAAACTTTCTCTGGCCAAGAAAAGAGACCATGCAATGTTAAAGAGCCATAGAAAAAATACCTAGCCAGAGCATTTGTTACATCATTCTTCATTTCTACTCTTCCTTCTTTGCTCCTCCGCAATAGCCTCTGCATCCCAGAGCAGCTGCTTCGGAGCCGGCATGGCCAGAACTGGAGCGGCAGATCTCGGGAACAGAGGAGGTTTGGAAGTTTCCTTTGGCAGGGTAGCACCACGAGGAGCCGAAGGACCCGCCCGGCCCAGACAGCTCTCGCAAGAGAGACTGATGCGGCGTGGATGTTGCCAGAGCAGTGGAAGCCCCATCACCATCCCTAGGTGTGTGTGAAGACTGTGTCTTGCTTGCAGATGCAGCTTTTGATATACCTGTTAAACTGTCTTTTTCTCAGTGCATGAGTTTTCTCATATTTACCCTTCTGATTCTCTCCCCCATCCCACTGGGAGGAGTGGAAGAGTGGCTGTCTGGGCCTTCCAATACCTGGAAATATTGCAAATGCTAAAAATATAACTGCAAGATTATAGCAAAAAGCACTAATGATGGGCAGAGTGACATAATTTAGGCAAGTGTACTACATAATTACTGTTGTATAAGTAGTGTTCTTCACTGATTTATAAGAATATTTGATATTAAGTTACCTTGAGTCAGCAAGTAAAGCTATACAACCAATTTTTCCAGTGTGTTCTCATTAGACTAGCTAGTTCTTTTATTATCATGCTACACAAGAGCTTTAAAGAAGTCACTGGGCCTTCATTTATTTCTGAATGCTGGTCATAATCTTAAATTTTCTAACATACTTGTGTAATTTTAGAGTACCGGAGAGATATCTTCCAAGAGAACTTTCCATAATTAAAAACTTAAAGAACATCTATGTTTTTCAATCAGAAAAGGTAGGAGCAATTGTATGACTTTAAAATTATACTCACTTTATAGTACTTCTATTGTAGTATGTGTATTAAGCGTGTAGACAATAGTAATGACTGAATTTAAGACACCTAAATAAAATATGCAGTATCACATTTGGTGTTTTGACCACATAATAACCTATTTAAAATATGGAAATTGTAGTTTTTCCATTTATTGCAAGACATTTAGAAATAATCTTTCATTTAATTTTAAATATCCTCCTGATTTTTAGGCTACTCTTTACTCAAATAAAAATGTTATTATTTAAAGTCAATACTGCAATAAGCAAAAGGCTTTTATTGCAATAATCGTAAATTTCAGACTGTTGAATGGAATCAGAGCAGATCCACATTAGCATTCAATTAACATATTATGAACCTGAAACTTGATAAAGTAGGTTATTAAAAAGTGGTCTCAATAGAATGCAAACTGGCTAAGGACCTAAAAGTAGTACTAGGCTCTATCAAAACTTCATTTGTTATGATTTTTTTCTGGCAAAAAGCATCCTCTTTGGCAAGTTCCAATATGATAAATCTTTTTTGAAGTATTTGATTGAGTTTGCTACATTGATTAGTGTTTCAGAAATTAGATAACATCTAGTTTCTGAACTATAACAAACTCTCCAAAGTACAATGAACTCTCTGGAAATGCCTCACTATTACTTCTTACATTAAAGAACATACTACATATAAATGTAGTTAATATAATTTGGATTCCTGAGGACTTCTACTTTGGCAAAAATCTTAGAGATTATCAAACATGCAAGGTACAGTATAGTGCATATATGAAGAACTGCTGTGATGCTGAAGGTACAGAGAGGAGTGCAACTTGTTGCTGTCTGTACTGTCACAGGTAGTTTCCTCCTAGCTTTCAGATTTGAGTTCTTGATATTGATGTGGCTTTTGTTCTTGCGTAAAACTGCGATTTTGAACTGTGCTATGAGGTTGGTCAACCACTGGTAGGGAATTTGATAGAAGCAACCTTCATGTGGCTGGTGACAGGCAAATTCGGCAGCTTATGCAGAATGCAATTATATACCATGTATTTCACATCCAGGTTATTTTATGCCCATAAGGTCATGTCTTTCCGAGACAATGTAAGTATAGGAGAACAAGAAAGCATTACATTATTAAGTTGAATAGCTTACTTCAGACAGCTTTGGTAGCCAGACAGATTGCTCTAGGACTTGCTATAAGGAAATAAAATCTTGATCTGCAAATAAACATAGTTTATTTGCTTTACTTTATAGAGACCTAAACTGACTTCTGTTAGGTTTATACTGTAATATTGAAGTTGTAGACAGTAGGAGGTACAACTGAAAGTGTTTTGTACTTAAAAAAGTCTGTCACAATATGCAAAGTTGGAAAAATAATATGTAAATTAATCAAATTCACAATAACTGTAAGAAGAGTAGGAGACATTATCAAAGCAGTCTCAATGTGCTGTCTTGAGATAACTGCTTTTCTTGTTAAATCTCTAACTCTACAACTCCCTGAGAGAGTTTTAAGACGAATAGTATCTGGTTGGTCTGGTTAATTTTGCAGAAAATGAGTGTGTTTATAATAGTACAGATTGGTGTCAATATGCATATTTTCAGTAGCACACTACAGACTACCTTACTTTATTTCTTACAGTCAAACTACCTAGCTCAACATAGTACTTTGTAGGTTTCTTTTTAAAATAATTATAATTCTATTGTTATCTTTGTGTTCCATAATTACAGAAAAGTGAAGGAAATCCATTCCCTTGTGCAAATAAAGAGACTCTTTCTTTTGACCCAAAGGCAGAAATGTTTCATCAGATATAAAGTCAGTGCCCAGATGCACAATCTTCCTATTTTATTGTAAAAGTCTGGGAAGCGTTAAAAACCAGATATTAAACTCAAATTTTCTTGACAATGTCAGTTTACTCTTCATGCTAAAAATAAAAGCCAAGCTTTTTTTAGTAAGTCTGGTATGTCAGTACTTATAGTTTCTTTTGCAGAAAAGAATTACAGACAGAACTAGTTCATATACACATATATGGAATTCTAAAAGATTATACTGGGAGAATTTCAAAGTCAAGTTAAAGTAGACCAGTTGTAATAATAATCTGATTATAAATACGTTTGCATCTTAATCTTACCTGTCAGAAGCTTTTTGTGTTTCCATTCACAGTATATATTTACCTCAATCTTAATTCAAATAAGGCATATCACAGTCAGCTGCAGTATCCTCTCTTCTATCACTTCTATCTGTAACATTATTTCAATCAAATCTGTACAAAGTCACAAAATTAGCTAAACCTCTGCAACTGTGTTGAAAAACTCTGTTATTTTTAAACTGCACCAGTGTAAGAAAAAAATAATCTGGTATGTGTTATATCACCTTTCTTTATTAGTTTACCTAGTACAATCTCCATTTGGGAGTTTTGAACATATATTTGCTGGACTGTTAAGTACCAGTTTTACCTCAGCCTTTTGATGTTGCAGTTTTTATTGCAAGAGCTGAATTGTCTTTCATTATACAGAGACTGTAAAATTTTTCAGCTACAATTAAGAGGACAGTAGTCTGGCAAACACACACATTAGTATTTCTACATTAAATCAAAGACCACAGAACACAGACACCATCTAAAGTTAGATGTGGATAAATTTGATAAGTGTATTGTCTTTCTAGAAAGACAAATTTAAAAAAAATTTAAAAGTCAGAATAATCTTGCTAGCTTTATGACTGAATTCTTATTTATAAGGATAAATCAAGCCTACTTAATTCTTAGTATGGAACCCTCAGATCCAATATATCTGCTGCCCACTATGTCATGCTTTGAAATCTCCCACATAGTGAGCCCAAAACACATATTATGCTGACCTCCTCCAGTGCAGAGCAGGGACCCTACCAGGAATGCTACTAAATCCCTTGCATGGTGGCATAAATATATATCCTCCACATCTACATAAATCAGATCTTTTAGGAACTGGTGAAATTTACATGTTTTTGATTAATTCTTCTTCTTCCCTTCCTATCACTTATTAATAACATTACCACTCTTCTTGTACTTTATTTAGTATTTAAGATAAAAAAACTCTTTTTAATTTTCTTCTTTCAACTCAAGTACATTTGTACCTTCCTCCAATGTGTCTGTCATGTTTTCAACAGCATGAGTGTTGCTGTATCCCATTTGTGGTTTATGTTTCCACGTAAAGAACTATAAAGGTTTACAGAAATACTGTCCATGATATTGCATTGCAGTTTTAGGAAAAACTTTAGTAGATCACTTCCAGAAGTGTTTCAAGGCCACATCCACAGGTAGGTGTTTCAGAGCTCATATTGGAGAATTTCTTTTTCTCAATCTCATTCTATGCCAACCAAAAATATTTTTACATCAAAACTGTTTGCTTTCAATTTATGAAAGTTAAAAAGATCAGATGTTAATACATTTTAGGTATTAATTACAATATGCAAATTAAATCTGTTAGGGCATTTTCCAATTAGGCACATTTTTGTTTCTAAATAGTATTGTTCCTGCAAAGAAAATTTCATTATATTAATTTATTAGGTCTTTTTAATTGTGTTCAAAAGGAATAAATGAAAGATGTAACTTATTTACACTTTTATGGTGTATTGATCTTAGCTGGCAGCCAGGTGCCCACCAAGCAGCTATATCACTCTCCCTCAGTCAACAGGACAAGGGGTGCAAATAAGATGAAAATTTTGTGGGAGGAGATAAGGACACCAATTACCATCACAGACAAACCAGACTCAACTTGGATAGAATTAATTTAATTTATTGCCAATTAATAACAGAATAGGATAGTGAATAACAAAAACAGAACTAAAAACTCCTTTACCCCATCCCCTTCTTCCCAGGGTCAACTTCACTTCTGGCACTTCTATCTCCTGTGCACAAATGATGAGGGAGTGGACAGGGAATGGAGATTGTGATCAGTTCATAGTACTTCATCTCTGCTGCTCCTATTACCTTAAGTCTTCCCCTGCTCCAACATTGAGTGTATCCCCATGGGATACAGTCCTTCACGAACTTTTCCAGAAGTAGGTTCCTTCCAATAGGCTGTGGGTCTTCAAGAACTTCTCCAGCTTGGGTCCTTCCCATAAGTAGAGTCCTTCAAGAATGGCCTCCTCCAGCATGGGTTCCCTACAGGAACATAGATCTTTCCAGAAAACTCACTTTTGTATGGGCTTCTCTTCATGACCCATAACTCCTGCAGGGAGCCAGCTTCTATATAAGCTCTCCATGGACTGCAGCTTCAGTCAGGGCACATCCACTTGCTGTGATGTGAGGTCCTCCACTGGCTGCAATGTGGATATTTGTTATGGTATGGTTTTTCATGGGCTGTAGAGGGTCAACCTGCTTCACCATGGTCTTCTCCTTGGGCTGCAGGGAAACCTGTACTCCTAGAGCATATTCTGCCCCATCTTCTTCACTGACCTTGGTGTCTACAAGGCTGTTACTCTCACATTTTCTCACTGCTCTCTCCAAATACCACAGCTTTTTTTTACCCATTTAAAATATGTTATCCTAGAGGTGCTATCAACATCACTCATAGTCTCAGCTACAGCCAGTGGTGGAACCATCTTGGAGCCGGCTGGAACTGGTTCTGTCTGACGTGGAAACAGCTGCTGGTGCCATCTCACAGAAGACACCCTTGTGGCCTCACTGATATCACAACTTTGCCACATAAACCAAATACAACTTTCAAAAGACCTTTGACAAGGTTGTTGACAGAAGGCTACTTAAGGAAATACGTAGGTGTAACAGGAGATACAAAAAACTGATATACATCAGAAACTGGCTTGAAGTCAGGAAACATAAATTACTTATTTTCATCAAAAATGATTTGATTACTGTTTACAGATTTTAACATTGTGCACAATAATCCATGAAAGTAATAGTCCAAGCATATCATGGAGATCAGGAATCTTGCAGTCTTCAAAAGGGGATTTTTATACAGCTAACAAATGTAATCAAAACTATAACAGTTCAAAATATCAAATTTTATGGCAACTATCAAATTCTGTGGAAATGAAACCTCTTACTTCAAGGTTTAAACCATAACCTACTCACAAGCAATTAGAAAAATACTCCTTGGTTTTTGATGGAAGACTGTATTACTAAACAAACTATATAATCTTAAGAATGGGAACCACCCTGTTGTCAGCAATGTAGCCCTAATTATGACTGAAGAAATTTTACCTGGTTAGAGTAAAGCAATAAAATTCATTACCTACTGACTTAAGAAATAAAAATTTTCCACAATAGAATGGGAACTGAGCTCAGGGTTCTAAGCTAAGTCTTCTAAGTTAAACACAAAAATGTGGGAGGGGAAAGTTTAATTTTCAAAAGATATCCACGACTGGATTTACAGAACAGCTGAATTGAACTAATTTTTCTGCATTTCTTCTAACTACCTTGTTTTGTGTTGGTAAATGGCACCAGACCACTGTTAGGAAACCTAGTGACAGGACTTCTGTTAGGCCTTTACTCTTAGACCTCCCATTAAACATATACCTGTAGCAAAGAGATTTTGTCATAATTTTCATTACACCATATACGCAATGTGTAGTTTCCAGACCTTACTTTTTTAACTGCACTTAGTTTAGGACCATTTCCTTTTGAAAATTAATGATAATCAAAGAGCAAATACATATCCTGC
>NW_010177609.1:0-702 GCF_000695765.1 Mesitornis unicolor
CCCCCCCCAGCCGCTATGGGGCAGGGAGCCTCCTTTTCACCGCGCTATGGGGCAGGGAGCCCCTTTCCCACCCCCGCTATGGGGCTGGCAGTGCCGCTATGGGGCAGTGCCGCGGCCCTGCCCCACAGCCGCTCTGCCCCACACGTGTGGGGCGCCCCACAGACACGTACGTGATCAAGCTGTTCGACCGCAGCGTGGAGCTGGGGCAGTTCCCCGAGGGGACCCCCCTGTACCCGGTCTGCAGGGCCTGGATGCGCAACTGCCCCACGGCGCGGGGCCCTGCCCCACAAGTCAGCCCCCCCGCGGCCCCCCGGCCTGAGGTGAGAGCCATAAGTGCCTCCTCTGCCCCATAAGTGCCCTTTTGTGCCCCATAAGTGCTTCCTTTGCCCCATAAGTATCCTTTCTGCTTCATAAGTGTTTTTCTCTGCCCCATAAGTGCCTCTTTCAGCCCCATAAGTGCTGCTTGTGCCCCATAAGTGCCCCATAAGTGTGCTGTCTGCCCCACAAGTGCCCCATAAGTGCGCCTTTGTGCCCCATAAGTGCCCCTTTCTGCCCCATAAGTGCCTATTTCAGCCCTATAAGTGCCCCTTGCTGCCCCATAAGCGCCCCTTGTGCCCCATAAGTGCCCATTTCTGCCCCATAAGTGCTGCCTGTGCCCCAAAAGTGCCCATTTCTGCCCCATAAGTGCCCATTTCAGCCCCA
>NW_010177610.1:0-8230 GCF_000695765.1 Mesitornis unicolor
GGCTGAGGTTCCTGCTCTGTGTGTAACCCTGGGACTGACCCTACCCTCTTCTTCCCCCCCACCCAGCATGTCCAAAATACTGAAATGTGCAGGAAACGAAGACATCATAACTCTCCGAGCAGAAGACAATGCGGATACATTGGCTCTAGTGTTTGAAGCACCAAGTGAGTGTTAGATCTGGGAGCTCATTTGTTACCGTGGTATCTTTAGGTAGTCTTTGTAAACCGTGCAGATGCAGGGGGGGAGGAATTGACAATAAATACTTCAGAGATGGCAGGGGTCATCTGATACTTAAATTCTTGAAACAGTCTGGAGATGTAAGCCTGGTCAGCTTGACCAATACTGTTAGAGAAGGACTCCTCTTCAGGCCCCATACAGATTGTCTTGGCAGGGTGCTGTTACTTTGCAGCCTACAAAATGTTGTTTAGATACCTCCAGACTTTGATCTTTAATAAACAAGTAGGATCTTATTGTTACAATTGAGGTGCTTTTACTTGAGGGGGTTGGAAAAAGGAGCAAAACTTAAATCTACAGTAACTTACTGGAAACATTTGGTCAACCTATGCTTTGTTTCCTTAGATCAGGAAAAGGTTTCTGATTATGAGATGAAGCTGATGGACCTCGACGTGGAGCAGCTTGGAATTCCAGTGAGTAGTGGCTCCAGTAACTGACCTGTGCTCACATCAGACTGAAGAGTTTGAGCTTGTAACGTAACTTCATCTGGTAATACTGGATAAGCTCAAGTGTTACCTTGGTAGAAGGTTAATTGGGTTAATTGTGACACTTCCTTCACAGGAACAAGAATACAGCTGTGTAGTGAAAATGCCTTCTGCTGAATTCGCACGCATCTGTAGGGACCTCAGCCACATCGGCGATGCGGTTGTCATCTCCTGTGCGAAAGACGGTGTGAAATTTTCAGCTAATGGAGAGCTGGGAAATGGAAACATCAAGCTGTCGCAGACCAGTAACGTGGATAAAGAGGAGGAAGCTGTAAGTTAAGTGGTCGTGGTTGCTGTGGTGTCCTTGGTGTGGAGGTTTTTATTGGTACGACTGATTTTCTGACCTGCTGGAGGATTGGGTCGTGTATTTCTCTGATTTCTAGATGTGGATTTATTGGGGTCTGACCTGGCTGCTGGTTTTCTAGGTGACAATAGAGATGAACGAGCCAGTCCAGTTGACCTTCGCTCTGCGGTACTTGAACTTCTTTACCAAAGCCACTCCCCTGTCGCCTACGGTGACACTCAGCATGTCCGCAGACGTTCCTCTTGGTAAGTACCAGCAGCTCTCCTTGAAAATGTCCTTGTCACCTGCTGCCACCTTAGAACTGCATGAGGAGCTCTGGGTTGAACGGCTTTTCTGCAGAACCTTCTGAATCCTCTCTTTCTTTTCCCTTTGCCAGTTGTGGAGTACAAGATTGCTGACATGGGACACTTAAAATACTACCTGGCTCCAAAGATTGAAGACCAACAAGAAGGCTCTTAATGGGAGTAGGACTGAGGGGGAGATGTGGTCAGCTTTTTGGAAGGCACAACTGAATTGGAGAAGGAAATGGTGTTTTTAGCAATTTCAGTGCTTTGGGGCATCATATGAGCACTGTTAGGCGTGATGTGTAGATATCTTTGTAAATATTATTCAACTTACTATTTTGCTATACTGGTGTCATTTGAAATAGGAAATTGTTTTTCTAGTCTATTCCTGTACTTCCAGTAATCTCTTAGATGCTCTCTGAAGGTGAAATGTCTTACTCTTTTCAATCTGTTAGAGAAGGGCTGCAATATTTAACTCGAGTAAAGACGATGTTTCCTAGAGTTTCGCCTGTGGAGCCGTAGTTGCTAGGGTTGCTGTTCAGTTATGCCATGAGTTTATACGACCTTACTTCATCCATTTATTTTTGAAGCTGGTATTCTAACTGAAACTTGGAAAATGGAAATAAAGAATATAATTTCATGGGGTTTATCCTGTTTAAATGTGGACGGATGAATCAGTGCTTTGTCAAACTGTGACCCTAGGTCCTTCTTCAGAGGAACTACAACAGGCAAAAAGGTGCAGGTTTTTTTTCCTCCAGCTTCTGCTTTGCTGGCTCAGATGTGTTGGAATGGAAGGTGCGGTAACTGAATCACTGATGGCTCCCTGGTGCTGTTTCCTTTAAGCAGAGGAGGTTTGTGAAACAGGTTTTGCTTTACATGCACCTTTGGCCGATGCCAGAGCTGCCCCTGGCCGGGACTGTCCTGTCACTGGCAGCAGGGACTGTCCTGTCGCTGATGTCTGGGTGTGTTGGCACTCACTGTGGTGCAGTGGTGACTGCAGGTTCCCTGGCGTGGCAGCTTTGTGAACCCTTCTTGATTTTTGGCTCTGCTGTTTCTGTGTTCCTGGTGTTAAACTGCTGCTCAGCCGCTCTGTGCACGCTGCATTCACTGGGTGCCTCTGTCCCACGCCTTGCACCCTCCATTGACAAATGTGGTGCACTCACCAGCAATTCCTCTTACGCAGGGTATTTGCCATCATGTTCATATATATTATTGCTAGGAAGTTTGATCATGAAAAGCAGGCTTTGAAAACAACTTCAGGCAGCTACTGTGGTATCTTTTTCTTTGCTTGCTGTATCACTGCCAACTGGCCACGAATCCTTGACCTCATCTGGAATTGGTGACTCCACTTTGTCACGAATGAAGAAACACTGCCAAGCAACTCAGTTGGTGTGGTAAGCACTGCTTACAGCCTCCCAGCTGCTGTGGGTACACTTATTTTTTTAGGAGGCTGCTTGCTGCCCCCATGAGCAACTCGAGTGCCCTGAGCCACGTCAAACCCAACTGATTTATCAGGAGAATTTCACACGGTGGCAGCACCGGCTAAGGAACAAATTCTGCTGTGTCAGAATGATACGGCTGCCATCTGGGTAGGAGCTGCTCCCTGCTCAAAGCAGGGGAAGGGGTTTCTGAATGCCCCTGCCCTGGATTCCTCGTTGCTGGCAGCAGTCTCTTACTGGCAGAGATGCTTTAGGCTGTGGTTTCCCTCACTGTGATGCAGGTGGCTCCCTGCATGGTTTGCAGCTCCCATATTGGGCTTTGTCCCCAGAGCATGCCCAATTTATTCTCTTGAGTTAAGTGACTTAAGCTCAATGATTAAAATTATTAATTTAGTGCCTTTAAAAAAAAAAAACCCCAAAAGCTGCCCTGAAGTTTTTCAGCAACTGCTGAGTTACTCCCCAGAGTGGATACCTTAAATATCCAGGCAGCTTTTTTCCCCTCTAAATGTGATGCTTCACAGGTTTTTTTGCCATTGTACCCACAAATACAGCAAGTAAACAAGTAAATATGTGCTGCTGTGAAGGATCGAAGATCTCTGATGTTGAAACAGGGAAGGATTCTGGTTTCAGTGATGTGCATAAAGCAAATTTTTTGGTGTGGCCCCCCTGCTGCAGTGGGGATTACCAACCCCTCTGCTGTTCTACTCTTAAGCATGCTGTAAAATTAAGCCAAATGGATTAATTGCTTATTTTAACAGCTGTATCTACGCACTTGTGTTTCAGCTTGCGGGATAAATCCTTCAGGAGGGTGAATGTTTACTTCCCTGTTGCCATACCCAAGTACTCAAAATGTTCCCTTTTTAAAAACAAAACATCCCTCAAACACACGCGCGCACACGCATTCCCTCTCAAGAAGAAAAAAAGCTATGAAGGCTTAGTAAATGCTGTGTGTGTTTCTCCAGGTTTGTAAAAGTAAGCTTTTGAAGTTTACTCTTAAGGCAGATGAAAAGAAATAAGAAAGGAGGTGGGAGAAGTCTTTGAAATTCAAGGAGATGGGGTTTTTCAGGCTCTAAATCCGTGCATATTTTATTAACTTCCTGCAGTTTCCTTGTCTGGAGCAGTGGCAGGAAGCAGATCCTCAGCTGATGTGGAAACAATTTTCCAGGTGCTCCTATTTTCTGGCTGCAGCTTTGTCACATCCTTAGCCCTGGTAGAGGGCTGTGCTGTGTCCGACAGCTCTTTCTGTCCAGCTCTCCCTTTAGAAAATCCCATTTATTTTAAAGTACGTGTCAGGGCGATGTGTAGGAAGCTGCTTGATCACGACCGTGGCCCTGAGGGGGCAGCTTGGCCCCTGTGGGCCTTGTGGGCCTGGGTCACCAGGCCGCGGTCGGTGCCAACCCCGGGGCCCAGGCCGTGGTCGGTGCCGGCCCAAAGCCGCTGCGATTCCGGCTGCTGGGCTGGAGCCAGGGGCTGAAAATAGCCCCGAGCGGAGCCAGCGAGAGGCCGCGGCCGTAACCTGGAAGGAAAAGGCGGCCATGACGATCAACTTCCTGGGTTGGCGGAGCAGCGGGAAGAGACGCGGCCGCGGGAGCGATGGCTTCGCCCGGCAGCGCAGGGAGCAGGTAACGGCCTTTGCCTGCGTTTATCCCGATGCTGAGGGTGGGGGAGGCCGGGTGTGCCGTTTTGGGGCAGTTCCCAGACATTTTGGAACTTCCTGTTGGGCAGAGAAACCATTTCAGGGCTGGGGGGGGAGTCGGGGGTGTTCGTGGCGTTGGGTGCGAGGTCCGCGCTCCCCAAAGGGCAGGAAATGACATTTCCCTTCCTTCCTTATTCCTGGGCAGAGAGGGGAGGAAAATCATTGCTCTTTTTGTAGGCGATAAACAGGATTTTGGCTCCAAGTGCTGTGTTTGCGTTTACTGGCAAGCTCCCCCCTTGTGAGCCAGGGCTCTGCTTTCCCCCAGGCAGTGCGGGGTTTGTGTTTAAAACACGAACGTAGCGCGTTGTGTCAGAAAAATGGTGAATAATGCTCATAATTCACGTTATTTGCCTCTTAAAGAGGCAGCGCTGAGCTTGTTTCTCACCTTGAACCAAGGTAGAGCACAAGGAGAGTGAAGCTTAGTGGGCTTTAACATGAGATTTGAGTATTTTAATATCTCTTTTTTAAAATTTGTCATTAATTGCCTGGTTTTTGTTGTTAATGGGAAAGGCAGGGCAATGTATACAAGTGCAAATTGGAAATAATTCCTAGGAAGCCACTAGGAATAGCCTGGTAAGTAATGGGACAAGTCAGTAAGAAGTCCTGTGGTACCTGAAAGTAAAATGGGGCAGAACTGGGAAATCTGGCACATTTCAGATGTGTGGATTTGTTAGAAGTCAAATTTAGTGCAGGAGGAACAAACGTGATGGCAGGGAGATGTGGCGAGTAGCGAGGAGAGGATTGCAAGAGGAAAAATGGCTTAAGAGCAAGAGGGAGACAAAGGATTTCAGTTCAAGTGGAGACTGAATATTTGAGGGGATGCTGGTGCCAGGTAGTGTTATGGAAGAAGCGGCTTTGTCCCTTCCTGTTACAACTTGTGTGTTTGTTTTCTTTACTCCGTGCTTTCTCAGGAAATAAAAAAGCCATTGAGGTTGGAAAGTGTGAAGCCGTTTTCTGCCTGGCTGCTGGGCTGGGGCGCAGGCTGGGGCTGCGGGTGCAGGTTTGGGGCTGTGGGTGAGCAGACCCCAGCACGTTGGTGCTGCTGGGAGGAGTTATCGGACCCCACGAAATGGCTCTGCAGCGATTTGGGGTGTTGGAAAGGTGGATCCAGGCTCCCAGTCCCAAAAATTTGGGCTCCAAGGTGCAGAATAAAGCTTCCTCTGCTCAGGACTGCCCAAAACCGCAGGGCTTGGCTCCCCAGCGTGGAGAATTGCAGGGTATGGCTTTGGCAGGACTAAATAAAGCTCTGCCCTGAGCGCCGCCTCCTCGCAGCCGGGCAGAGGAGTGACCTTCACTTTTTGCAGGTTTTTTGGTTACCTCACCGTCTGACCGCTCCATCCCCTCCTGATGCTCCCTCTGAGTCACAGCTGGAGCCGTCTCGGGAAGGACAGCTCCGTTTCACTCGTTTCCAGTGGGTGGTTTCTGCAAAATGGGTCTCTTGCAAAATATCCGGCTGGTTGAAAAGCTGCTTTGTTCAGTTCTGGTTGGGGTTATTTGCTCGTGTCCCTGTTTGGAAATAGCTGGAGCTCAGGCATCTCCCTGCTGGAAGAGCGACCTCCTTGTGAAATGAGAGCTGGTTCATACCTTGTTTTATTCTGCAATGTTGTTCTTGTTTGAAAACATTTTAATGTATGAGAAAGAACAGACACCTTTAGTTAGAGCAGACTTTAGTTTCTCTCAAACTCGATCCGTGTGTCTCAGACCCCGTGGTCCAGTTTGCTCGGATTTGGTTTGCTCTCCAGGTTCTAGCTGATGCCCAGGCTTCCCTGGAATGATGCCGTCACGCACGAACCTGTCTGCTGGGATTCCCAGTAGCAAAGTCAAGTATTCCAAGCTCTCCAGCACTGACGATGGATACATTGACCTGCAGGTAACAAGTGGGGAAGAAAACCTCTTTCTGCTGTTTTGGACTGTAAACTGCCAGGAAAATCCGCTGTAGCTTTGCACGGGAGGCTGCTTCTGTGTTCAGCTCCAGCTCAGCAGCAGTTTGTCCTCTGCTGGCTGTGGGGTCTGCACCTCTGCCACACTGGGAGGGGAACTGTGCCCAGTTACGCTGTTTTTAATGTTTGGTTTTTCCATCCAGTTCAAGAAGAGCCCCCCCAAAATCCCCTACAAGGCAATTGCGCTGGCTGTTGTGCTCTTCATGATCGGGACCTTCCTCATCGTCATAGCAGCGCTCCTCCTGGCAGGATACATCAGCAAAGGCGTAAGTGGCCTGATTACACTTCGGGGGTTTGCGTTGCTTGCCCTGTGCCTCAAAACCAGCCATGAATTGTCACGTTGGGTGTAGAAATTCGGAGCAGGAGGTGTTTGCTGACAGCCCTTCCTCTGGCAGCACAGCCCTCTGATGGCTTTGGTTATTGAGGCTGGAGCAGGTTCATAGCAGGACTGGGGCTCTGCCAGGGAGGGCTGAGTTTGTCCTGCCTGGGGTGCGGGTTCGTTTTGTTGCTGCACCTGGAAAACCTGAGCGCTGGGATCAGCGTTCTCCTGGTGAAGATCTGGGAACTCCTGTGAGGGATCCCAAGCTCCTGTGCAGGACGCAGCACCGCGTTTCTCCTCTCTCTGCAGTTCTGATCCATTGAAAGGGGATCTGGTGCTGTAGCTGAGCCGGTGCTCCCCTCTGTCGTGCTCTCCCCTTCACCTCATGCCGTATGGAATTAGTGGCCGTTGGCAGCCGTTGCTTATCTCAGTGGAAGGAGCAGCGTTTGGGCTGTATCGGAAGCCGTCCAGGTGCAGATATCCCAGCTCACAGCCACAGCGCAGCCCCAGGCTGTGGCTGGCAGTTCTGTAACGCGATGGGCGTTAGGAGGTGGCACCTCTCCTATCTGCTGAGTTCAGTTGAGGGTTTCCTGCAGGGAGAAGGAGATGCCAGACCAGGGGGAGCAATTAGAGCTCAGCCTGAAGAAAACAGAGACATTTCTGATTTAAAATGAGTTTTTCATTTCTGTCAGCCAGAAAGGATTTCTTTTTACACCTGCAAATCTCTCCTCTCCGCCGCAGGGAACGGACCGCGCCATCCCCGTGCTCATCATTGGCATCCTGGTGTTTCTCCCGGGCTTCTACCACCTGCGCATCGCGTACTACGCGTCCAAAGGCTACCGGGGCTACTCCTACGACGACATCCCGGATTTCGACGACTGAGCACTGTATTTCATGGCATTTATAGTTAGGTTGGTGGTAAGAGCTGTTGGTACCCTGCATAGCGGAGGGAGCCCGGGAGGTTGTAGGTGAAGCACATCACAAGGTGCCAGTTCCTGGTTTTGAGGTGTTGCAGGGTTTTTGTTTGGGGGGTGTGGGCTTGAACACAGAATTGACCAAAAGGATTGCGACATCAGGTGGGAGGAACATGTGATGTATTGTGTTTTTCCTCTTTTGGTTACGTACTGCTGGTTGCTTGTAAGAAGTTCTTCTTGGGCAAGGCAATCCTAGCAATTATCCCAAAATAGATGAGCTGGTTTCAGCAGTGAAGATACTTGTTTTTTCTAATTGTTTTCTAGAGTTAATTTTAGTTTCCAGTGAGGCTGTGGTTATCGTTGGCTTTACCTTTGCAGCCAAACTTCTCCTTTTGCTCCCTGTCTTTCAGAAATGCTCCCAATCCGCTTGTCCTGTGCTTGTCTGGAGTTGGATGTGCGTGGGGGGGGGGAATGCACTCACATGAAATAATTTACACGTCGTGTATTTGCTGCACAGCCCCTCTTGTCAGACTGACCAAGCTGCTTTACTCAGCAAACGCATCCTTCAGAAGCTGTTTCTTTTGGCAAAATCTGATCCTTTAAAAGAATTCCTGC
>NW_010177610.1:8261-8818 GCF_000695765.1 Mesitornis unicolor
TTTGCTTATTTTGAACAAGCCAAATGGATACAGGGAGAAGAGTTGGGATCTGGACCAGAACTCGAGTGTCTGCATACCAAAACTCTTGGTTTTGACTGGTGTGGATATTGGAGACGCTTGAACTCCGTCTGTCTGTATGTTTGGAATAATTCTGTCCTTGTCTAGACAATGTGCTGTGCACAACTCCCTCGCCCAGTGAAAAGGAATCGCTGTATAGTTTGTCCTGAATAAATCCTGTTTCTATTGTTTTGCCAGCTTCGGTGCTGTGTTATTCAGGGAAAACAGAGTGGTAGCTCTGTTTTATGTAAAGTAGAAACCGTCTGTCTGCTGAAGTGGGAATGAACTCGGTGTCCTGGAGGATGAGTATGTGACGAGTAGCGATGCAAGTAGACACATTTAATATGAATAAACTTCACTGTATTCTGTGTACAACTCATGAGCTTGTCTTTTTCAGATTCACAGATCTCTGTGTGCAGAAAAATACTCTTCTGGACAACCAGATTACGGCTTCAGCTGAATCCACTGCTGCCAACGGCGACTGCTGACGCAGGCGCCGC
>NW_010177610.1:8849-21487 GCF_000695765.1 Mesitornis unicolor
GGGAGGCTCTGCTGAGCTGGCAGCTTTGGAGCGGCTCCGGCTGCTCCCCAGGACCCTCTGGGGTTCTGGGATTAACCCCCCAGTGTGGCAATCCTGGGTGCAGCAGGAAAAGGGGCTGCTCCAGAAGGTCAGGATTTGCTGTGTGAACCTCACGTGCAGCCCTTATTGAATGTGCACAGACCCCAGACTTCAAATTGCTTTGTTTCAGGGTCTGAATATCCATTCCTTTTGCTGTGGTTGTAGCAGGAGCGGTGGCTGTTTCAGATGAGGCTTGCCCATGGGTTCTGGTGCTCTGGGGTTGGTTGTGCCTCGTGTGGAGTGGGAGTTTTTACAAGGGAGAGGGGTTGGTATCAGTGTAGAGCAGGTCCATGGAGATCAGAACGGTGCTGGGTCAACGCCTGGCTCTGCAAGCACTCCAAAAATTGCCTTTTTTCCTCCTGCAATGTTCTAGATTGAACCCAAAGCCTGAGCCAAGGTCTTTTTTTCACCGATGTCTCTTTCCTCATTTGACTTCATCGGCTGCGTGTGCTCTGGCGTTGTACCCCGAGGAAAACCTGATTGAATTCAGGATCTCCCTTTGTCCCTGAAGGCAAAATCCCTGCACGTTCCCTCCTGCGCTGCGTCACGTTGGCTCCTGACGCTGCTGAGCCCGCGGCCGATGGCAGCAGCAGCTGATTCCCAGATGTTGTCACGTACTTTGGCGGCAGCCGAAATGTGCCAATTAAAGCAGGGTCTGGCCAGGAGAGCGGCTGCTGACGCAAAACCATGAATCAGCCTCTCTTATCTTGGGAGATAAGAATGTGGATTTGTTTGGGTTTTGGGAAAGGAGAGAGGAAGCGGAAAGGACGTTTAGGTGGAAAACTGAAGAGGGAGGGAGATGCTGCTTTTAGATGGGGCTGATAGGATGCAGGAGTTTCAGAAGGCCGGGTTCACAGAGGGATCAGTAAATGTCAGGGACAAGAGCAGAACGTTTCTGAGGAAAGGCAATTAATTTATCTGTAATTTGACAGCAGCAGCGTCCCCAGGCAGCGCGGTGCAGAAATAAGAACAGTCCCTGCCGCAGCGCTCGCAGGGCTGCCTGTGCGAGGGGTGGCCACAGGGGAATGATCCTCTCTGTAGGGACTGGTTTGTATTTAATTTGGAAAAAAAGGAGACACTCCTGGGAAAGCAAAAAGGTGCTTTGGCTGCTGGAAAAGTGTAGATCCAGACAACTGCGTTCTCTGAGCTGACACACTGCATTCTGAGCGTGGTTTTCCTCAAGCGTAAGTCTCTGGATGCTCGCGTGTCTATCAGTTGTCTCGCTGTGGTGTAGCTCATAGCCGGGCTTCAAGTTTCTCATGCAGAACAGAGAAATGTTACATTTATTTGAAGAAACTGGAAAATTTTACTGCGGACACTTTGTTTATCTGAGCCTGGTCCACAGGATAGCAGTGGTTGCTCCTCTGGTGTGGGTTTGAGCATCATCGGTGCTGTCAGCTTTCATTTGTTAAAGAATTATGTAAAGAGGAAGTTTTGCTTCCAAACGGAGCTGATGCCCGTGTGCTGCTGCTCCAGCGCCTCTGTGCTGCTGCATTAACAGCATCTTCCCAAATTTCACCCCACTTGTGCCACACTGTGGTCCTGCCCGCGTGGTTTGCAGGGCTGGTTTGGCTCCAGTGCTGCCAAACCCCCAGCTCTGCTCCTCGGTTCCCCTTCCCTAAAATCACGGGGGTCTGAGGAGCACGGATGGGCTCGCTGCGGTGGTGAGGGTGAAAGGAAAACGCCTGGGAAGAAGTTTCTGGTTCTGGAGCAGGACTTGGAATGACAAACACGGCGCTGATGAGCGAGGACAGCGCAGAACAGATACCTCCTTTATTGAGCATCGTCCGTTCTGGGCACTCACAGGGCAGCTGCCTTGGGGAGAAAAATAGCATTTCCACGGCTCGATGGGGTGGTGGTGTGCACAGAAGCTCTGGAGAAAGATCAGGCACTCGGATTTTAGGCTTTCCTCTAGTCTGAGTGCTTGAATTCATGTATCCTCAGTGATGTTGCTGTTGTAGGGTGTATTTATACGATTATGTACCTAATTTAATATTACAAAGATGCTGGGAGGACATCTGCAAATGTTATTCTGGAGTCCTCTGGCCTGAGCTGCCAGCAGTCCCAGAGAAATTCCCCCCAGTGTATTATTTATAAACACAAAGACCCACGTTGAGTAAATCTCTTGATTTTATTAATTTTGACTGTCTGGAGTGCACAAAGCTATAATTGAACCTCCCCAGCATCCTCACACCAGAGGAAACTTCCTTTACGTAGGTGAGCTGTTGGAAACACGTAGGTGAATAAACGGTGGGAACCAACAAGGGAGACAACAGGGACAGTTTTGGGTTGCTGCAGACATTAACTACAAGCCCTGGAAACTGCTGCTGGAGCCCAAATGGCTCTTTATGGGCTCCTCGTTTGCAGTGGCTCATGGTTAACAGCACATGGTGCTCCCCAGGGCAGGATGGGGCCTGTTCTCCTCTCCAGGAGGCTCCTTGCCACTGGTGGGGGTGCAGATGCCCCCAGAGGGAGGTGGCCACCGGTGGCTCCTGGCTCAAAGATGCCATGTGGAGTTGATTCTCTAACACTTCCCACAGGCAGGCAGCAGGTTTGTGCCAAGTGGTGACATTAAATGCATTAAACACTGCCCACGCACCAGCTGAGGGACCCCAGTGGCTTCCAGGAGAGGGCTTTGCACCCAGGGAAGCAACCCAGGGGTCTCTGCCAACTCAGGCACTGGGTCAGGCTGGGGACAGCGAGGGTCAGAGCGACCTTTGCATCCAGTGCTGCACCTCAGGTCGTGGCTAATGCCCCTTCCTGGGGAAGGACTCCTGCCTGAGAGGGGCTCTTGGCCAAAATAGGAGGGATGGGGATAAACTCAGCAGTGGAAAGGAGCAACAAGAAAAGCCAGAATTATCCAAAGCCTTGTGCAATCAGTTCTTGTAAACCCTTGAAAGAAGAGGCAGAAATTGTGCTTGTGTGGGTTGTTTGGAGCAATGGAGTGGTGTTTCACCAGCCCCAAAAGATTTGTTGTGTGTCCACGTGTATGCCTGTGTGTCCCCATGTTCCCAAGGGGAAGCCACAGCCCTGGAGGGCCTGTCCTGGTCTCAGCTCTCTGGTTTAATGCTTGTGGAGCAGCAGTGTTGGGATCCCTTCCCTCTGCAGGGACACGGGTGCAGGCACTGCAGTCTCATCCTGGAAAAGGGGGTGTAAGTACTCCAGGTAGTAACTTCCCTTGTGCTAGTGCATCTCTTGGTGTCATCGTTGATCATTCTCTGAGGTTCCTCGTGTGCTTGTGCTGATGGAGGCTGGGGAGAAGAGGAAGGCCCATCGCTGGTCCCGTGGTGCTGTAGCAAGAGGAAACTCGAGTTTCTGACTCCTTGTTTGTGTTTCCTCAGCAGGGATTTGTATTTCCTTTTACTCCTTGGATAGCCCGTCCTCGAGGCCGGGCTGGGTGTTGTAAAGTCTGCAGAGCGGGGTGGTTGTGAGGAGTCTGGGCTGCCCAGACCTTAGTCCTGAAAATATTTTAGCGGAAGTCGTGAGCAACATCTGCAGAGATGAGGGAGAGAGAAAATGTGATGATTCACTTGGAGGACGCTGGATGGGACCAGCTGTAAATACAGCCATAAAACAAACTGCACAGTCTGCAGCAGCATCGCTCGTGCTTTTCTGGTACCCATTGTGCAGGAACACTCAGAGCAGCCCCTGCGGTCGGGGTTTGCTTGCTCTCTGTCAAGTGCAATTAGCCAAATTCAGCAACGTTTGCCACTGCAGGGCTCGGTGCTATTCTCGGTGCTGTGCTCTCGCAGCAATATGGATTTTGCTTAGCGTAAGACGACGTAAAAGCCCCGCGGGGCAGGAAGGAATGACTCGGCACAACAGTTCTGTCCCCTCTAATTGGATCTGTGCTACGTTCCACTTACGCCGTGGCCTAAACGAGTTTCTCTGTGCGCTGTCCACACTCCTCCCCCTCGTGCCTACTCCTTAAAAGTCCCGAGCATCAGCCCATTCATACAACCACCCCTCGCGTCTTCTGCCTCTCCCAAAACCACTCCTGGAGCTTTCTTCCCTTCGAGTGTCTGTCCTCTTCCAGCCCTGCAAAGCCTTTCCAGGGCTCCTTGGCTGACCCTGCTTTTACCTTGGCAGCCTCCTTGTTGCTGGACCCCGGAGCTGCAGCTCATCAGTGGTAAGTGCAAATCATCAGGCTCTGGGATCTCTGTGGCCTCCCAGCCACCAGCAGAGACCTTTGGCTTTTCCAGCTCGGGGAAGTCACCAGTCCTGCCTTCATTTTCTGCCTTCTCTACCTGGTGAAATGAAATGTTCTTTGCCTTTTCCCCGGGGCGCTGGTTTTCACGCTGCAGGGCAGCTGGCGCGCTGTTCTGCGCTCCCCGTGTGAAACGCGGATGCGCGCGTTCGCGGCGTTTCCGTTCTCTGTCCTCGGTACACGAGCAGCTCGAGGCTTTCAGGAATGCTGGGTTTACCTAAAAACAGTCCAGACGGTGCAGTGGGCCACAGCGGATCCCTCCCTCCCAAGGGAATTGGCTTCGTTCTGAGATTGAGCCAAGGAGCAAGGGGGGAAATAATTGGGAAAAAAGCTGAACTGTGGATTAGAAATCACAGAATCACAGAATCCCAGCACGTTAGGGATTGGAAGGGACCTCCAAAGCTCATCCAGTCCAATCCCCCTGCCGGAGCAGGAACACCCAGATGAGGTTGCACAGGAAGGCGTCCAGGCGGGTTTTGAATGTCTGCAGAGAAGGAGACTCCACAACCTCTCTGGGCAGCCTGGGCCAGGGCTCTGTCACCCTCACTGAGAAGAAGTTTCTTCTCCAATTGAAGTGGAACCTCCTGTGTTCCAGTTTGTGTCCGTTACCCCTTGTCCTATCATTGTTTGTCACCGAGAAGAGCCTGGCTCCATCCTCGTGACACTCACCCTTGAAATATTTATAACCATGAATGAGGTCTCCCCTCAGTCTCCTCTTCTGCAAACTAAAGAGCCCCAGCTCCCTCAGCCGCTCCTCAGAAGGGAGATGCTCCACTCCCTTGATCATCTTTGTAGCCCTGCGCTGGACTCTCTCCAGCAGTTCCTGTCCTTCTTGAACTGAGGGGCCCAGAACTGGACACAATATTCCAGATGCGGTCTCACCAGGGCAGAGTAGAGGGGGAGGAGAACCTCTCTGCCCTACAACCACCCCTCCTGATACAGCCCAGGATGGCATTGGCCTTCTTGGCAGTTTCCAAATGATTTCATTGACTGTTTTGCTTCTCCAGCCGCAGGCAGGCTTTGGTTTGTGCTGGTTGGGCACTTGTTACCTTGAGCCCTTTCCGTCTGTGCTTTCACCCGTGTCCAGGAAGGTGTTAAGAAACTTCTTTTAATTGCAAGTAAGGCAATTATGAGGAGGTCTTTTCCGTGGCCTGCGTGGACAGAGATTATTTAGGACAAGAGTCAGGAAGCAAACATTTCCTTCCTCTACACGGAGCCGGGATGCTCTCCTCCATCTCCGGAGCAGCACAAAGGCTGCTCTTGGAGCCTGCCTCTACTAATCACTACTAATTAATTTTATTTTGAAATATTTACTTGGACTGAAGTAGTAGCTGCTCTTAAGTCTTTAAAGGATTAGCTGCCTGCTAGTCTTTCGTGCCTGCAACCGGTTATTTAAGCTGTTGCTGCAAATCATGCTGTTAACCTGTCATGCAAGATTTTAACCTTTCTTTTCTTGTCAGTGGGAAATGTGTGGCACATCTGGTCTTGCTGATGCGATCGTGGAAGTTAATTCGTCCGCAGTCAGCTCTTCTGGTTCTTTCCCCAGCTTCTTGAAGGAGGCAAAAGGCAGAAAATTAATATAGTAAGAGTTGTCTGCTTCAGGATATTGCAAAGCCTCATGAGGAGCTGTAAAAAGATCGTGAGATGTTTGGAAATGCACCTTACCCCACCTCTGCTTTTCCATGTGCTGTTACCAGGGCAAATAATTCCTCTCCCTCCCTCTGACCTGTTGGGATGCGGCGTTTCCATCGCGCTCCATCCCGATGTTCGCTTGCAGTTGTACCGTGTTGCATCCTGTTTAATGTAGGCGTTCAAACTGATCCACCAAAACCCAGCTGCCAGGGGAGGCTTTGCTCTTGCACAAGTTTCTGAGCTGAAAGCCGTGTTTAGCCAAGGAAATGTCAGGTGGATTTAGAAAGAACCCTTGAAGGAAGCTGGGAACTCACCTCAGCAAGGATTATTTCTTACTCCTGCACATGTATTTAGTGTGAAAGGGAAAGATCTCAGGTCCTTAAACCCACAAATACTAATTAGTATCACCGTATAATTTTCTAGCAGTTGTTTTCATTAATTTGTCACTAGAAAGAGTCTGCCAGCTGCTGTAATACTCATTTTTTCCTTGTCTCTCAACACCAAGTGTTCACATCGCAGCGTGACTTCTCCACTGCTATTTTGGGTGCTGCTTTTCCAGACCAATGTCTTCTTTTCTCTGTATTTGATGCTGCAGGTCAAGTGAATCCTCTCTTGCCTTTTATTGCGTGAGAACAGAGGCAGGATTGTAGCACAGCCAGTTCAAATGCATGGCTAAAAATAGGCCGGTGGATGGTCTCCAACTTCAAATACCAAAAAAAAGGTATTTGTAAAGGTTTCTCTTTGTTGAGTGACCGCATTTGCTAAGAAGATGCTTCAGAGTTCAACTTACAAACAGCTCGTGTTTTAATCCTCCCCGTGAACAGAGGAGTCTTTGCCTTGCATCTGCGGGCAGCTGAGGCACTGAATGCTTGAGGCTGGCAGCCTGCTCTGCTCCAGGGAGTTTATCTGTTATTTATTTACCCTTTAGCAAGGTCAGCGCACCGGGATGCTGTCCTGGGCTGGTGCTTCCCACCCTGTCCATGGGGTATGGAGTTAAGGGTCCGTGCACATCCCTTCTCCCACCTCTGCTGGAGGGAAAATAATTTAACAGAGGCAAGATGGGCCAGAGCTTGCACGAACGCTGCAGGGACACTGAACTGCGCTGTTTGGCACCACTGATGAGGAGCGGAGAGGTGGCACTTCAGGCAGGGAAGGAGTTAAAATAAAGGACAATTCGTGGGGGAGCAGTTGGAGTTCATTGTTCCTGGCTCTGCTGTGGTTTCCTTTTTATCCTTTCATCGAGCCTTGGCTCTCATCGTGAAAGGTCCTAGTCCTTCCTCTTTCTATTTTTGTTTAGACCATGAGCCCTTCAAGGCATGGACAGTACCTCAACCTGTGCACAGTGGGAGAGCTCTGTCGGAAGGGAACTATAAATAGGGAGCCTGTCCAGCCCTGCGGCATCCATGCCTGCTATAATTGCCTGGTGTGCACTGCTGGGACAAGTGTTAGTTCAGCTGTCGGGCAAAGAAGGAACTGAAAAGTGTTGCCACAGTTTCCAGCTCTTGATTTCTCTGCTGAGCTTTGGTTTGGGCCCAGTTCTCCCTCCTGCATCACAGAGTTGTTCTCTTTTCTGGCTGTTCACAGGTGATGATTCCCAGCATGATTTAGATGGTTGCATTTCAGAAGGAGCTTTGTAGGGTGCTGCCTATTTCAATCTTGAACTCGTGCCTCAGCACTTGTTTACTTGATCTTTTGCCACTTGCTAGAGGAAGTTGATTCTGCAGCAATCATTTTCTATCATTCTTGACCTCGCTGTGTGTTTTTGTTACTCTGTGCTCACATGAGGAATTAAATGAGTCACAGGGAGACAGCGGATAAGAGTAATGACCGCATCTAAGAGTGTCCTTCCCCTCCGAGCACGTTGTGGATGTTCTTTCAGAGCTGTTTGCGAGTGGGTTCAAGCGATGAGCGGTTAAAACGGGGACTCTGTCTCTGCTATCACTTCCCTGCTGAGATATGAGTAAGCAACCGCGCGGGTGCTGCTGCCTGTTCTTTGCAAAGCAAAGGACCTTCAGTTGAACTCCCAGTGGAGGTGGCTTCAGAAAACCCATTGTTCTGTGCTACAAAATTCCTCTAATGGACTTTCAAATGATTTTGTGCACCCTGTCCACACCCTTTTGGAAGTAGATTAAGTGGAAATAAGTTGCTCTGGTCCTGCATGTGCACATCTGTCAACGGAAGCTGCTATTTATTGCCACAGCTTTGACCAGCAGCCACGTGAGCTTGATGCAAGGTGGCAAAACCCAGCTTGTCTCCTGCTTGGAGTCCATGTCTGCAGATGACACAGGCTCCATCCGATGGGTCGCTGCAAGCAAAGCATCAGTGTGATGTGCACCAGCAAAGCGAAGATGTCAGGAGCTGTCAGCCAGGGGCTCTTGCAGTGCCTGCTCTGCTGCCACAACGCCTCAGTCAGGAGATGCAGCTCCAGCAATTCAGCGGGGTTGACACCTGGCAGGAAAAGAGAACAGGGAGGGTAAATGGGTGCTGTTTTCCTGCCCCTCTCCTGCTCCCATTCTTCCCAAGATGCAAGGACTCTCCCTTGGCTCATTCCAGGGACTGTGTCTGTGAGAAGACGACTGGGAATGACGTCTGCAAGGTGACTAAGCCCATCGCCTCCTTCCTCTGCCAAACACCGACCTTCCTCCTGACTCAGCAAGTTAAATCTCATCTGGCTGGTACAGCCCCTGAGGTACCAGACAGAGCAGCATCAAGAAAATTAGCTTCTCATCCAAAGCATGAGCTGTCCAGTTGAGTTAGTGTTACTGTAAGTGTTCTTTATTACTTTGCATTCACTGATAATATTTGGATGTGGTCTGAGCAACCCTACAGCGAGAAGCAGAGGAAGCTGCTTTGGGTTGTCTGGACTGTGCTGGCTGCCGGCATCTCATTTCCATTTACAAAATCTTTTGCATACACAAAGGTGAAGGAAGGTCTCCCCTCCGAAAGCTCTACCAGAGGTAAAACCATCTTGATAGGAACAGCAGGGATCCAACAATTCTGCAACTACGCAGATTTTTTTGTCCTGCTCACCTATTGATTAATTATGTGAAGTCAGGCAACTGTAACTTTGCAACCCCTGCTATTTATCTTGCCATACAGCCAGCACAGCAGTACGTCTGCCTCTTGGATCGCTGACTGAAGCCTCAGTAATTTGAGTACTTGGACCAAAGTAGTGTGAGATCCTTGGACTAAAAGCTCTATTTGCTATCAAGAGCACTTTGCACTAATGAAACCTCCTAAAATTCTTCCAGGGCCTTACTGCCTTCATTTTGCAGACGGCAAAACTGAGGATTTTGCTCAGGTGACAGACCAGGCAGAAATAGTTCTTTGAAAGAAATATCTTTTTTTGCTGACTCTATTTCCATATCACATTTGGGGGAAAGGAGACAGCAATGAAGTCCTGACTGTCCCCAAGATAAACCATTGACATTTCTGTAGGTCAAAGAACCTGGAGCGGTGCTTTCCACTAGGTGGTGGTAGACAGCATTGTTTAAGAAGGGTTGCTCGCTCTTGCTTCCTTTCCCTTAGAGAATAGAAACCCGGGCTCTGCCCAGTTCAGTTTTCTCTTCCCCTTACAGTTACTGCCCCATATTCCAGAGAAGCAGCAGCAAAAACATCACAGCTGGTGAGTCGCTAACTTTTGTCACCTTTTGTTGAGGAGTTTTCTTTCACCTCCAGGCAGCTGCTGAAATACCAGGGGTTTCATTTGTATTTTGGGTCATCCAGTAGATGTTCCTGTTATCCACATACACGTGTGCTGGGTTGTTCCTTCACTCCTGGGCTCCACCTGTGGGATTCACATCAAAAACATTGTTAATCTGATGTAAGGCAAACTATTTTTTTATTATTTCCCTGGTTTATGTCAAGAAAAAAAACCAACAGCAAACCAAAACCACATGAAGAAAACAAGATACAGGGAATTGGAAGGGAGCTATGGATCCCAGGCCCAAAACAGCCATCCCTGGATATAACTGGATGTGAAGTTTTGATCTTTTTGGAGATCCTGTGCTCAGATCAATGATTTGCATCCCAATTGAGGCCCCACTTTGGGTTAAAATGGAAACTTCGAGTAAACAGAAGAGATGCCAGCCAAAAAGATTTCAGAGTTGAAATTTATGCCCGCAGTGTCCACGCTGAAAGAAGAAATCCCTGACCCTCTGCAGTCCTGTCCTTACCCTTTTATTTGCACAGAGCCATGAAGAAATAAACAAAGTAACGCTGGCATGCTCGGGGAATGTATTAATTAAAGGTTACCTCAGATTATCACAATAATACTGTGTTTTCTGGCTGTACGCAGCCCGGGTTAAAGGCTTGGCTGTCCCACAGCAACGTCTCCTTATTTTAGCTCTGCACGGGCACAACCTTGCCACAAAATCAAGTCCCCGCTTGCGCGTTGTCGTGGAGATGTTGCAGTGATTCAAGCTGGCAGATACCACAAAGCGCTGTTTGCTCCTGCGCTCGCTAATCGTTACTACTGTGATTACATTAAGACTATAATATTTATCCTGCACGATGAAAGCAAGCGCGATGACTGATTAACACAAAGAACAGAGGGAGGAATGGGGACTCCAGGATCGTAGTTTTAGCTGAATAAAGTCAGCCTGATGGGAATTTAGGCCAGTTAGGGCAATTACAGGAGGAATTCAGGCTATATATTTTTGATGGACAGGTATTTCTGCCCTGATTGAATTGGGAAGATTGGCATAAGCCTTCTATTGTGAGTAGTTGTCAAGAGGCAGCAACACCTCACCTGTGCAGGTAAATCCCCGTGTGAGCTTTGAGGAGCTCAGATAATCTGCTAGATTAGATGTAACAAAGAAAACAACAAAGGGAAGGTGTCTCCCTTCAAATCTCCAAGATCTGCACACTGAATGATTAAGGGCTGCTAATTTCACCTGATAACGTTGGTAGGAAGGACAAGCACATGTACATCCTGTGTCTCTGATTCTTCCAAAGGTTTTTATGGTCCTGTGAGTCACTCAGGCAGAGTGACGGGAGGTTTTTATAAACGCCTCAAGGTTCTCTGCTACATTTTAATAACAGAAATTACATATGCCAGTAATCTCAGTCAAATTGTATTTTACTTCTGTAGCAGGACAGTGTGACAGCATAAAATGGGCTCTGGCTCCCTGAACGAGTGAAATGCTGGGGCACGTTCCGAAACTTCCCGGCACAGAAGGCCACCTGAAAGGTGATTTATCCATTTAATTGGAACAAAGGGCTGAAAAATGCTTTGCTGGGATTGAGCCCTTGGTTCCAGGGGGCCTACCTATGTCAAATTCAATTATTAGAGCACTAAATCCACCTTTGTCATCATTCCCCTCCTTGTCCGTGGGATTATCATGACCCCGAGGTCTCTTCATCTGTTAAATTTCAATCTGACTGATGCACACGTCTGAGCTCCCCATTTGCAGTCTCTCGGCGTATTACCTGTATTTCACTCTGCCATCTTCCACCAAGGGAGGGCAGGTTGGAAAATTATAACACTTTAAGAAAAAGAAATGTAGAGCTGTGTCTCTGCCAATGATTTCTGAACACAGGAAGTCCTCATAAGGAGGCTGCCTCACCGAATACACGCGATCCATCTTCCTGTACAAACTCCTGTCAGCAGCGAAACTGCTGCAGCCTCAATCAATCTTGCGTTACTAAAATGTCCCTTACATCATGGCTCCATGCTCCTCTACCCTAACAAACAAAGGCTATTAACGTTTAAAAGCTGCACTAACTTTATGTATATGTTTGGGATAACGCCAGGTATTGAATAGTGCGAAGGGATCAATATTCATAATCTAGAGCAGCAGAAGAGGTGCGTTGTGACTTATCCATGTGCTCCATAGTTCTCCATGCGGTTCATTTGAAAGCCTTTTAGAAGCTTAACAAGGAGAGTATTGCAGTGAATGTGGAAAAAATGATGCTTGAGGATAAGAAGCACAAATGCTTCAGAGGTCTCATAGGGTCTATGGTCTTAAAATAAGCTCCTGGGGTTTAATGGGATCTGATGAAACCTTCTTTATAGGGGCAGCGGGACGGAAGGGTCGGACAGCTGGCCAACAAATACTTGGTAAACACTCCCGGTAGCCGACCTCTGTGCAAACAGCAACTATTAAGGCAAAGACCTGAAAGATCAACAAAGAATTGCAGGTCTGGGTAAAATGATGCAATGGATTACAATTAGTGTCAGTGGTCCGGGGAGCACAGGCTTTCCGATCGACTTACAGCTGTGAGGCACCTTAATCAAATAACCAAGGGGGCTGGTGAGGGAGAAAGCTCAGCATCAGTCAATATTATCTCAAGGACTCCTACTGTAAATTAGCAGGCTGATGTTTGTGGTATGGTTTTGTTGAGGGAGAAAAAGTAGAAATTACCAGAGGTGGCTGTGGGGGCTCGGCCCTGGCTTCCCAAAAAAGCATTGAGCAGCAGCAGGTTTCATGAGATGGCTGGCTCTTGGCATGTCTGAACTGCACAGACTGGAAAGGGCAGAAGTCAAATTAGAGCAAGTTAACATCAGCAGAATTCATTAGGAAATTCAGCTTTTGCTGAGAGGGATGCAAGAGAGGTGGCGTTCATCTTTGGTACAGGATATCGAGGCAGTAGGTGTCTGTGGTATGTCTAAAACACCCAACTGCATGTGCTGGTGGGGAACTGTGTCAGGTTTGCCCCATCTCCCCAGCCAGAAAACTGTGAAAATCTTAGGGAAGTGAGATTTTGGCAAGAGGAACAT
>NW_010177611.1:0-20208 GCF_000695765.1 Mesitornis unicolor
GCCTGGGCGCCGGGGCGCTCGGAGATGGAACGGTGCGTGTGCGTGTGTGTCCGTGTGTCCCACCGCGGCGAGCACCCTGTCCTCCGGCTCCCCTCCCGCATCCGGTATCCCCTTCCTTTCTTTCTCGGTACCCGCTCTCTCCGCATCCCCCTGCCTCCCTCATCTGCTTGCTCAGGCTCCCCCATGTCGCTTTGCTCCCTGGCGCTGGGGCAGTGCTGGGCAGGGAGCACCTGTGGGCAGCTCCCTGAGGTCCTGCTGCGGGGCCGGGGTGTCTCGGCAGGCCCCTGGCTCTCCCTGCTTGCAGCTGCAGAGGAGCCTGCTGGGGTCTGGCACTCGCACGGCAGGGTTTGTCTCCCTCCAAATCCCAGGCTCTGCTTATACCACGGTGTCGCAGTTTCTTGTGCTCAGATGTGGAGCTGGTAATCTGGAGTGACTGTCGTTTTAGGAGGTACATGGTGCACCCTTCCCTCTGAGCACGGTGTGATTGCACAGCTCCAGCTGGGCAGTGTTTTCCCAGCAAGTATGAAATGGGTTGGTTAGTGGGGGACTTTTCATGTTGTTCTGTCAGTGGGAACCCTCTTTCCTGCCTGCCCCTCCCCCCAAATACAGTGTTTGCAGACACACACAAGGTGAAACTGTGGGTGTTGATCTTGATCTCATGCCGAGATTCTGTTTGTGAATGGTGGATCCTGCCTTGCGCTGGAAATCAGTCTGGGACAGGGAGAAGTCTCTCCTGTGCATACACAAGTGTGACCGTGCGTACACATCCCTGTGAATGCGCTGCATAGGTCTGCAGAGGCTTTGCTGTCTCCTGAAATGGCTCTGTGTTAGCATGATGAGCTGCACAACGTTGACAAAGCTTGAAAGAGACAGGTCGCAGCTGCTGCAGGTTGAGATCCACTTGTGGCCAGCCCGTTTTCGGTAGGGTCTATTCCCATCATCTGTTGCCATGGTCCATTTTGCAATCTGGTGGCAGGTTGCTACACAGTGTGAGACTATCTCCTTGTGACAGGAACAGTTTTTCTTGTTGCTCTCTGGATACCCTTTATGAATCCTAATTCCTATTGCTTGCTGCTCTTGCAGTTTCTGACAGCGGAGTAGAAGAAGATCCTGTCTTTTTCACTGACAGACTGGCTGCCCAGTTCCTTTCCTTAGAGACACAATTCAGTGTAAACCCAGTTTCCATCTGTAATTCATAATCACTGGTTCTGTGGAAGACTTACTCCTCAGCATTTCAGATCAGTGCAGTGGTCTGCAGTTAGTAGTAGTCTCGCTCTTGCTCATACCTTGCTAGCCTACATGCTAGAGCCGCTCTGTCGATGCGCGTTGTCTCTGGTGGTGCGATGGCTGCTGCGTAGGGAGTCAGAGGAGGCAGCTTTCAGAAGGGGCAGCATACAGGATTGCCTTTTGCTGTCTGGCTGTAAGTTTTGTTCCTCCAGGGGTGTGCACAGAAAACAAGGCTGCTGCTGTGGTTGAGAGGACTATCTTCTTGTGTGCTGATGAGAGGAGAATTGTCCCCACTTCCCTCTGCAGCCCTGACTGGCAGAGCCCTGCTCTGATGCAGCATCTGTCTGCAGAGCTGCAGGTCCCCACCAGTGCTGTTTGTGGATGAGTTTGTGACCTGGTTCCCACCTCCATTTACTACAACTATCTATTTCAGCAGCTCTTATGCTTGCTTCAGGCAGGGAAGGGAGACGTCTATACTCCATGTAACATTTATTGTGGCACATCCAGTTCCTCTCTTGCCATTTCGGAGAGGACCTCAGCAGGTCAATGAGGCAACATTGCTTTCCTGCCACAACGATGGTAAAAGCACGGCTCCTTCAATCTTTGAGATTTTTCTGTCCTGGTAGCATTTTAGTTGTGTGTGAAGCAGTAAGAATTGTGTGTGTGCTCTGGCAGTCTCAGCCTCGCTGGTGTCTAGAGCTCTGCATGTGGTAAGGCAGAAAAGGCCTTTGCTTGGTGTGAGTCTTGAACCTTAGCAGAGTTAAAGGAACAGGAATCGGTGCTAACTTCAGTGCTGTTCGCCTGGGAAGTAATGCTGTGACA
The DNA here is from genome assembly GCF_000695765.1 of Mesitornis unicolor. NCBI lineage: Eukaryota > Metazoa > Chordata > Aves > Mesitornithiformes > Mesitornithidae > Mesitornis > Mesitornis unicolor. The sequence goes on from NW_010177611.1 coordinate 2,050, forward strand.
CAGCAGTACCTTTAGACTATTTCTGTTTTAGGGATCAGTCCTTATCCTGACTGGAAAAAACTGAAATGCAAGCTGTAAAGTGGATACAGTTCTGTTCCCAAGCAGCGTCCCAATTCAGTGGACTCTGGGTATGAAAAAAAGGCTCCCAGCTGGAAGACCTTGTTTCCTTCAAGGGCTTAGTCTAATTGCTTGGGTATATACAACAGTTAGTCTTTTCTTGTCAAACTGTAACACATGATACGTATTAATTGTTATTTATAGTAAAAAGATAGCGAATGTAGTGCTTGATTAATTTTATCCTCTAGTGGTGTTCAGAGACTGTGAAGCCTCAGTATAATTTTCCACCAAAATCCCACAGTCTGGACAAAGTGGAATCTGTTTTAATTGTATGTTAGTCATATGTTGTTATTGATTTATTATACAGGCTTTTAATTAAAAACCCCAATCCCTAGCAATTTGCAGAATGATAAAATACATTGTTGCCTGTGGTTTTGAGGAGTTAAATAATTTCCTTATCGGTCTTTTTTCACAGAGTAGTACTTTTGGGAACAGTTCTTACACAGCGACAGCACCTTCGTTAGCGGTTAGGCTACTGCTCCTCATTTTCCTTGCAGTGTGGGCAGATTTCTGTGAAAATTATTAGAAATCTATTGCAAATTGTCTAGAAGTGGAATATTGTAGAAATAAATGAAAAAGGAAATTGTTTACTTGGAACCAATTTGTTCAAACTGGTCTTGAAAACACAAATATAGTCTTATTTTTATTGTTCAACACATACTAATATGGTGACAAAATGCAGACATGTATGTTTTCTGTATCATCTAATGTTTTATTTATCAGTCATCAAGTTTATTTTTTCAGTATGATTATTCAGAGTGCTTTAAAATAGTTGTGAGTAATTGAAAGATTGCTGAGTCATCATTTGTTTACAGATTGGGAGAAACAATCTGCAGATCTTCTCTACAAATTTCTTCTATTGATTTCTAATCAAAGGAGCAGATATTGTTAGTTTGTCTGTATACGTGTATACCTCATTGCATGTAAAGAATTTTGCAAATTGTCACTTAAGGTAGCGTATTCATAGCAAAAGTAATTTGTGGAGTATTTGGTTTTGTCTGTTCCGGATCTCTCTTGTATGCAAGTCAAAATTGGCTTTCAAAACAGGGATATTATCTGACACAGGCTTGGTGCTTTGGATATAAAGAACATGTATAGACAAAGTGCAGATATTTTTGTTAACTATGTTTATGCTTGGTGTGTTGTTTTCCTGTATTTTCTGAAGGTAACAGTAAACCCATGTATGTAAAGCCAAATAGACTCTTCCTTTCCAAGTTCCGATTCTCTCATCTTCCCCATTCAGTATTGAAATGAAAAAGTTGGTTAATTTTATTTATTTGTTTGTTTATTTTTAAAAACATAGATACAAGACCCTAAAGTATGACCTTGCTGATATATGTCCACAGATACATATAACGGCTATGCATGCACTACAATATGATGTGTGTGCGCTAGGTAGATGTTGTTTGTACCGAGTACTCCTGTTGCTGCTACAAATGGCACGCAGTGATTACTGCTTAGGCCTCCGTATGTGGGAGAACGGTATAGCGAGATCTTGGGCAGGAACTATTTTTAACGTAGCAGGTGAGTGTGGGAAGCTGCTCACAGTAACAGGCCAAATTCTTTTGCTTTTGTTACTGCTGAGTGGGACCTTCAGCGAGACTTGCAGATGAAATGGACTGCTCATTATGAGGATGGATGGCAGAGCCTGACCCCACAGTTTGTATAATAGTACCAGTTCCCGGTTCACTTCACCAAAATGTAGCATTATAGCAACAGTTAAGGCGAGTTTATAGAGACTACAGGAATGTTGTGATTCTTTTGAAAAAATACAGAGGCAGTATTACATTATGAAGACAAGAGTACTGAGATAATGGCACCATTGAAAATAAAACCCCAAAACCTTATTATAAGTATAAATTTAGGACTGAGTTGCTGCTTTGGGTATTTTCTTTTGTATTGCCTGATTCCATGTTCTGAGTGAAAAGAAAAAAATAAATATTTTTTTTCCAGGAAAACGCCAGAATGAAATGAAGTGACAATCAGGGCTACATATTTATTTGAAAAAACCAACCCCCTCCCCCTTAAATTTGCCAATGTCATGATTAAAGAAGATTTCTCTGGTTTGCACGGTATGCTGTCCCGTGGTGTCACTGTTTAAGAATAATTGGCAGCTTGATATATATTTATGCAAAAGTAAGAAAGAGAGTGAATACTGTGTGGAAATCATCTCACTTCAATGCATTTCTGTCTGGTTTGAGTTCTTCCCACTATTTCTGCTTGTTAAATATACGCTTTCAATTTCCTCTGTTAATAATTGCATCTTCCCTTTCTACTTTTTCCTTTGGAAAAAAATAATAGACTCAATTCTAAAACAAAAGACTTCCACTGACATCTTTTAATGCTTCTTAAATAAGCAATGTGTACAACATCGGTGGATAAGAGGATTTAAACAGGTGAGGGAAAACTTAATCCACTGTAAATCGTCTTGAACAATTAGTTGTGTATCTGATATGAGAAGAGAAAGCCATAAGCACAGGATGTTCCTTTCATTTTTGTAGTACACTGTGACATGTATGTTCACGTCTGCATTGTAAAAAACACAAACTTTTGAAGAATCAATGTCGTTGTGACTCACTTTGCAATAATAATGCCATTTTTGTTGTCCAAATTAACAGAGGACTGAATGTGTTCGATACATATTCAGCATTGCTGAAGTTTAAAAGTTATTCTCATGAAATGAAAAATAAACTTTGCATATTTAAAGATGATTAAAATCCACTCCACTTCTACGAGGTTGTTGATTAGGATAGGCAAGGTGAAACTTGGGATAGAAGATAAAGGCAATTGCTAAAAATAGAAAGAAGTGTCTGGGGGGGCGGGGGGAAAGAAGTTGCAGGGTGAAATGAAGGTAAAATTGAGAGTGTGGGGAGATTTGTGCAGACTTGGAGAACTGGCATTGTGACTGAAAGGAAAGAAGGAGCTGACTGAATTGCATGGTGAAGAATTGATTTGGTTATGGGGAAATGAAGAAACAGAAGCAGGAAGGTCAGCTCATGTCCGTGTACAGCTGGGGCTTAGCAGCATCTTGAATCCAGATTCTTTCGTATCGCTGCTGATTTCCTTCGCCACCTCTTGGAGCCTTTTCACCTTGTGTAACTGGCTATTGACGGGACATTGAGAAGTTGATTGTACCTAGGTTTTGGAATTCAGAGGAGATGTGAAAGATATGTCAAGATTTGGAAGTTCTCAATTTCAAACAAACAACAGAAACTTGCTGCAAAGAAGCAGGCACATTAGCGTATTTAGGAGAAATGAAGTCTTGAAGGTACATGAGGTAATATTTGGCATTTGTAAGGTATTAGCTCATTAGTACAGCACTACGTGCCGTGTTTCAAGAAGAGAATAGCAATTGTAGAGCAAATCAGGAAGAGCAACAAAAATCAGTATGGGCCTAGAAAATATGAAAGAAGGCTTGAAGAAACTAAAATTTGATTCTTTAGCTTGACCATGGGGACACGCATGTTTAGTATGCAAAAGGCTGCTGCTGTAAAAAAAGGCCAGTTTCTTTCTTGTATCCCTGCTGAATAGGAAAATAAGAGGTTATGAGACAGTATTAAAAGGATGTTAAAAGCCCCCGTCTAATGCTAAGGATAATGAAGCAATGGAACAAATAGTCTGGTGTATTTGTGTTATCTCCATTATCCATCTGTAAGAACAAGTGAGGTGAGTATCTGACAGGAAGGACACATACATGGTTATTGCTGCGCTGGGGCTGGGTGATGGATGGGAAGACCTCATGAGATCTCTTCCAATACTGTCATTCTGCGGCAAGAGCTTGCTCTTGTCTTTTTGGAAAGACTGTTTTATAGATGGATGATAGATTATGTGCAAACTGAGGAGAAACAGGGTCTAGATAAGTCCACCCGAATCCTGAATTTGCTATAAACATTTACTGTAAACGCATTAAAACAGTATATTAAAAAGACACCTATCATTTATCCAATTGCGTGATTGCAAGCAGGTTTTAAAGCCATGCAAAAATATAAAACGTAGCATTATTTAAGAATCTGTATCTGCAAAATGCTAATCTTGAATGCAGCTTTTTAAGCCTCCCTAGAGTCCTGTTGGCTTTTTAAAGAACATAGGAGTCTGCAGCAGTGGGGCTATGAGAAGTTCCAGGACAAGTTTCACTGGGAGCAATCACTCTGTAGGTGTCACAGGCAAAAATGCTAGAAAGTATTTCACATTTGTGTTGCTTTTTGGAGAGAAATTTGGATTATTTTGCACTTTTTTCGGGAAGCTTGAATGAAAAGTAGTTGAAATGCTATAAATTAAGAAAAACTGATCTGAAGCCACTGTTCGGAGGAGTTGTGCCAGATACCAGTCACCAGCAGTTGTGCTAGGTTCTCTCTAGAGGCACTCATAGTCACTGAAACAGAGTAAGATGGGAAAAAACCAAACCCTGCTATTAGATTCTGGTAAAAATAGAAAATAGATACTTAAATTGTAATTAGTCTGGCACACTGTCATTAAATTCAATAGCAAAATGCCATGTCATTTCTGGAGAGGAAGATCATCTGTGCATGTAAACTTCCTTTTCAACATATGAATATGTACAAGGGTTTTATTTTAGAAGGAGGCAGCCATCAGCAAGAATGGGATTTCATGTCAAATCTTTCCCAGTGAAGCACTGAAAACTCTGTGGTGGTTGTGTGGAGTTGATGATGTTCATAGTGTTGTAAACATCAATGAGAAATAAAGGTACAATCAGGGAGATTGTGTGTCAAAACACACATGCTTTAGATTTTGTCTGTTGGTACTGACTAGTAGTTTTCATATTTTTTTCTTTACAGAATCAAAGAATAGAATCCACAGGGAAATAAATGTAACTTCAGGATTGCAGAATTGTTCTTCTCAAGCATTTTAATTTTGGGGTTCAGGAAAATGCTACTGGCAAATTTGAATAATTTGATTTATCATTGTAGAATACTAAGAAATAAAAAAGGGCTGTGCTATATTGATGTGCTCAGTATTTGTCAGGTTCAGCAAAATTTTCTATTTTGTGTTTTGTTAGTGGATCGAAACATCAAGCTTCTGAACACTAAGATTGATCTACTTCATTCTGTAAAGCTGTGTTTCTGTTGTAAAACGAAGAAGGAAAAAAATGTAATTCCAGGATAAGATCCTGCAGTCTCTTAAATGTGGTTGAACTGCAGATGCAGTTGATAAATTTGTGCTAGAGTGTTTTTCTAGAAAGAAGTTTTTGCTTTCAACATCCAGTCATCTATCTATCTGCATCTTTGAAAGTTTTCCAGTAGCCAAACATGAATCCCATCAGTCGTATTGTTAAAATTCAATTAAGAAAAATATCGATGTGTTTCCTCACAAATTAAAATGTTGCTTGTTTTTTAAAAAAAAATGTATCCTGAAAATATACAGAAGAGTATGAAAGCTTTCTATTTGAAATGAAGCAGCATGATAATATCTAAAATCAGCTTAAGGAAGGTGCCAAAATCCCCATGTGACAAGCAGTAAAGTCTTAACTGCTGCTCTAGAAATCTGCATCTTTTTTTTCAAGGCCTGACTCAGCAGAGTTTGATGATGTAATTCTCATTCTTGTTTATTTATTATTAATTAAATAATCTGCTTACTTCATAAGACAAAGCTATTGCAACAGCTGCAATCTAGAAGTGAATAATGAATTTTTAGCCAAATCCATAAATTACGTGCTCTGCTAAATGTTGAGGTTGATATTTTTCATTTAAACTGCAGCTAAGGGATGATAATGATGAGAATTTGGGTGGCAAGTATTAGCCACTTATTTGCTCTGGAGATTTGTTTTTTACCTTGGGTTTCAAAATTGATTTATAGATATACTGTTCCCAAGGACTGCTAAATAGCCGTGCAGAAGCTGTTGAACCACTGTTGTCCCTATTTAAAAAAAAATTCTCCCCTGTTCCGCCCAAGTGGGAGATGGATGAAGTTTGATATCATCTCCTAAGACTGCAGAACCGGTGGTTTTTTAAAATGAGTTTGCACTACTGATATATTAAATATATTGATAAAAAATTGAGAAAATAGAAAATTTATGAGCAGAGAATTTGTAAAGAAAAGAATATGTTTTTCTGGTATGCTCTGTAGTGTGAAGAATTTAACAAAAATTATAATTTCTTACTGCTTTTGGAAGAGTGGGCATTCTTCTACCTTTGATTTAATGAAAATGTGGATAACCTGTATCCTTTTTCAGGAAAATAGGCATGCTTTAACAAATTATTTTAATATTTTCTGTGACCTATTTAGGCAAGTACCGAAATAGAACCAGAGTGTCCCAGAACAGTACCTTACTGTGCCTACAGAAGGGATATTATATGTACTGATGTTTTAAATGAATTTATAGAATAAAAGTGGTTCCACTCCTCACCCCCAAATCTATGCAGCAGTTGCTGCCAAGCGATCTTGATGCTGTGATCAGGACCAGCTGACAGTTTCCAGTTCTTTTAAGGCTGCTGCTACTTTGTCTGAGGCTTGTGTAGCTTTCAAAAGTATCATCACCAACACAACTGTTCATGCAGCTTCTGCAAGTCTACTGTGTTCTGGTACTTTAACATAATTTCTTTTCAGAATATTTCATAACTTAGCTTGTAAGCCGTATTATCCATCTCCTTCAATTACTACTATCCTTTCTCTTTATTTGAAGAGAAGATAGAAATGCTCAAACATAAGACTTGTCTATGTAATTTTCTTTTAGAAAGCTTCCACTTTATTCCGTTTTTCTTTTAGTGATTGTGTCACAGTGAAATACTTAACTATGTCCACTTGTTTTTATTGCAACATTTTAATGGCTTTTGAAATTAAATGTCGCAGTGAGCTGTAAAAGCACTCATTAAGCTGTGTTTCATACTCATCTTTTCATGTGAAAATTCTAATAATAAGTGAATCCCACATCTTTTTTTTTAAGAGAAATATCTGGATGAATCCAGAATAGATGAACATGCACTCAAAAACGGTATTAAGCAGCGCAGAAGCCTTCATGCTTATCCTCACCAGTTTCATTGAAAGTAGTTTTTTCTGTAGCCATCCAGCTGGCTTTCTTCATTAAAATCAAATGTGCCACTTGCTTTTGGAATAACCCCCAACAGTCCTCATCTTGTAGGGGAATGGATTGAGAAAACCCCTGCTATGAAGTACCCACTGAAATTTCGTGTAGCTCACAGGACTTTGCTCTAAAATGACATTGGGAGAAAAGGTTAAAGACTTAAAAAATAACTTCTAAAGGAAAACCCCCATTCAGTTTTAGGGAGGATCAGATGTTTTTCAGTGATCTATAGTTTGTGTAGTTTGATTGTGTTCATTTCATTTCATCTTGCCTGTAAGTTTAGGACTCTGTGCCTGCTGTATCTGAATTGATTTAGTTTGGCCAGCAAATACATGATTCTTTTTTTCTCTTTGCCCAGCCATAGCTAAGAGTAGATGAAAGGTTTCTAAATGCAAGCCAGTATTGCCCAGAACAACAGAAAACAGCAGTGGCCTCTGGAGTGGAGAAGACCCGTTGAAGAGAAACTTAAGAAATAAATGTGCAAAAACAGAGCATGGCCCAGGCTGCCCAGAGAGGTTGTGGAGTCTCCTTCTCTGCAGACATTCAAGACCCTCCTGGACGTGTTCCTGTGTGACCTGGTCTAGGTGATCCTGCTCTGGCAGGGGGGTTGAACTGGATGAGCTTTTGAGGTCCCTTCCGACTCCTAATGTTCTGTGAATCTGTGGAAAACTTAGTAACTCTCCACTGAATATTTGTGGACTGTGATTTTTTTCCCACGTCTCCGTCCAGTGCTTCTACATTGGCCAAATTTGGACCAAAATAACACTGAAGACTGCACATGTATTAGCAAGATGTGCAGCCAACAGATGCAGATTTGTGGAGGAAAAGAGTTGGTTTTGAGAACTGGCTATCTCCACTGTACCCATGCTGAGGGGTTTGCCTTGGGCTAGCTTCTGCTGCAGGAACCACGTTCCCATTGTTAGTTACAATGAGAAGTACATGGTAACAGGTTTATAGCTCACATGCCCCAATATATTACTCCCCAAACCCCCCAAAGCTACCTTACTCTGCCTCCTTACTCCAGATTTCTCCATAAATATGAAACTTGGTACTGTATGTGTGTCTATGGAAAAAGTTAAACTGTAGAGGACAGATAGGACTTCTTAAAAGAATCATTCAAATAAAAATATGGAAATATTAAAGTCAAAACATCTAATGAAAGTTACTACCAAAACATGTAAATGTGTAAAACTTGACTAATTTATTTTCTTTTTTACTTTCATTTATTCTTGTGTGAATGTCTTAGACTTGTACAATCCAGTCTTGTGCACATTCATACCACTTACATGTTTTGGGTAGTTCAACACAAAGAATGTAGGTTTTGGTGAAGCATCCAATGTAGGATCTGAGAAAGTCTGGTGGGAAAGTGGTTCCAGAAGTTGTCTGGTATTGAGAGCAACTTGTTATATTAAAATTCTGAGTAAGGTTTCAACGACTATATTAGAAAAAAGGTAATCTCTGTGAAACCAGTTCTTGGTGACTCTGAGGTTTTTAAAGTTGCTAACTATAGCACTCATCAGCAGCCACTCATTATTTCATGTTTGTTTGTGTCTATCTGTTCTCCCTTGGCTTGCATACAAAGGATGGCTGTACACAAAACTGCTGTGAGATAGGTAGTATCAGAGCTTGCTCCTCTGATTCCTTAGTTGCATGCGCTGGCCTTACATAAGTGCAAGGTAGGTTTACCTTTGATAAAATTGGGGTAATCTGCGTTGTGCTTGGCATTACATAAGAATAAACGCAGTAGTTTATTACAGCATGGATAAGATTCTGTAAAGGAGCCACCAAGTTTAGGTGGTTGTATTTTTTGTTTATTTGTTTGGGCAAAAAATGGTGTGAACCTTTTAGGATGAGGACCGTTATTTTTCTTCTGGATGTATGCACGGTCTGTCATGGAGGGGTCCTGGTCCATGACTGTCCAGTTCAGGAGCTAGGACAATACACATATGAATGATAAACTCGTTTATTGGCTTGATAGTAAACAAACAGATTTCTAGCAATGCAAAAATAATAGAATCTACTTTTTTTCTCTGGTTTGTTATTCTCCCCATTGGCCACAGAAATTACTGAGCTATTGCAGCATAACCATTATGACTGTAATCACCTCAAGTGCTTGCTGTAATAGTGCAAATTATAGTAGTTGTAAATTGTGAATGGACAGAATTAAAAATACCTCTTAGTTTGTGCTTTTATAGTATTTTTTTTAGAGTAATATAACTTCTAATTTCCTTTACAAAGCAAATAGCAAATTTTATGGATTAGGGGAAGTGCTGTTTTATGGATATGAAATTAAAAAATTCTAGAGGATTATGATTAATCTCATTCAAATACTGTAGCCCAGAGACCATTATTTTGCTATCTACTGTACTTTAATCTTTGACTCTCAAATTTTTCATTTCACAGTGAATGGAGAAATGACTGTTTATATAGTACTTCCTTTATGAATATTCATTAAGAAGTAAAAAATGTCATTAAAATAAGTCTGGCAAGATTGTCTTGACCAAAAGCAAAAGAGTTGATAAATGGTCTGTGCAACAGCAATATAGTGTTGTTAATGCTTTACTGTTATGGTATAGGTTTTAATAACTCCTTTTATTACTAAGAGTGGGTTTATTTCTGCTACTGATATATAGGAAAATAATACTGATTTATAATCGAGTGATTTTAGTTTGCATTGGGTTTTTTTTTTCAGTCCATAATGTCACTGATTATTTTCCTGCTAACATGCTAACGTTTAGTATTTTTCCAGCAGGCTTTTCTTGTATGTTAACAAAGGGTGTGTTTTTTTGTGGCCATGTATATGCAAATATGAAAATATATTTCATTCTGATGAGAATCTTGTTAAAAATTTCTCCCTGGTGGCACATATTCAACTGAATATTTTCAGCTTCCAAGAAATACAAGGCTAAATACATTTTCTTTTGGTTATGTTATTAATTCTAGGTTTTAGTACTAGTTGTACTCCATTTTATTTATCTAAACCCAGGCTTTGATTTGAGATGCAGCATTTCCTATTGACCAAATTTCTTCAGGGCACTACAGTCACCTTGAGATTTTTTACAATATTCTAAGCCTTAAAGCAGCTTCCAAAAAGTGCCTTTAAAAATGGTCGTAGTATTGGGAAAAAAAAAAAAGAAAGTCTTTTTTGTTGTCTTATTTGGAATGGGAAGGTGCCTCAGTCCGCAGCAGTGGGATTCCTTCACAAAACCTCAATTTTCAAATGTTTCATTTTAGGTATCTTGATTGGTGAGGATAGGAATACAAGTGATAGGAAAGTTTCTATCCTTGGGAAGTGCTAAGGTAACAGATGTGTTATGACATGAGGGATCCAAGACACACATGTGAATTGTGAGTATAATGAAGAGAGCAAGAAAACAATAATAAAAAAATCAATATGAAATCGTTATTGTCAACCTTTATGGTTTTGCTGTGATCTTGCACTCTTGTAGCTTCAGTGCCAAGAAAACATCTATATTCTAGGGTTTTATTTCAAAGATAAAAATAAAATATGCAAAATTTTAGCTCTCATGATAGAGATGGAAGATGTGAAAACATCAGTCTTAATAAGCCACAAGGCAAAAATCATCTGGTGTGCTTTTTTCCAAATCTCCTCTTCTGAGCCAGTCCCTTGATTTTTAGGTGCTACCGCTTGCTCTCAGTATCATTTTTCTGTAACAAATCCCATCTCTCCCTAGGATGGTTTTCTCTCTGCTGTCCAGGGGTGTCCAGGTTGTTCTTCCTTTTGATGCTGTGCTCTACTTGAGCGTTTCCTCCTGCATTTCTGTAGCTTGTGCTTCACCCAGGTGTATGCCTGTGTCTAAGGGGAGGTGAGAGTTCAGTGGCTGCTGATGCAAACACAGTATAAAAAAAAAACCTTTCAGAGCACCTTTTGCAGAGTTTTTTTTTTCTTCAAGAAAAAGAGTGGGGAATGCAGAATGTTATCTGACCTGTCCACAGCTTTCATGTGGTAGTGACAGTCACCATCTGGAATGGTGTCAGATAATGTCATTGATGGTAGCCTGCAGTGCTGGCAGTCTGAGACTGGGCTTTCCCTGAGCTTTCCACTTCAGGACTGTAAAGTCTGGATCATATTTTGAGGTTGTGTCATTCCGCGTTTCTTGACTAGTAGGGAAATAGTTTCTGCTCAAATTGAAGCTATGTAGATTCAGAGTTGTTCTGGAAATGAGGCAATTCAGGAGCCAGAGGATATGTAACTGTGAAAAATAAGGAAAAATGAATACAGAAATAAATCCTAACTATTTCATTATAGCAGAAATAGTGAATTTCAGTGAAATTATCAATCACTAAGTTAAAAACAAGAGAGAAGCACTTTCCCCACAAAGTATAGAGTTCAAATGTGAAACTTAAAATGATGTGGGATATTGTGGAGGCCAGAAGTGTAAATAGGTTAAAAAGGAATTAGGTAATTAAGCACAATGATCCTAATTCAACAGATGCAATCACCAGCTTAGGAAAACTTTAAACTGCTCATTACCAGAAACGGGGACTGAATACCAGAGGAAAGACCATTTGCTAGTTCTCTTTTTTTCTTGTACTATAAGAACCAAGTAGTCGAGCAGCCTGGGACAAGATACTGGATTTAAATGATTTCTGCAGTTCTGCTTTTGCTTTCCTTCCTGGGGTCCATGAAATAGGGTTTGTCGTTGTTAACCTCGCAGGGATGGGTTATGTTTTTGTGGAAAGAGAAATAATTCTCTTTGGTCTCACCAGTGGCTTGTTCATCTATAGGTGAGGTTATTTAAAAATAGCAGCTGATCCAAAATGAGCTGGGGTTGCCCATGTGCTGTCTGTACTTTCTTGTGTCATAGAGTTCCTTTTCTTTTTGATCTGTTATGTTTTTTTGTTGGATTGAATATTCTGGGAGAAAGATGTTCTTGATTGAGGGGTCCCAAACATAGGAAAATGTAGCAGTTGTCTAACATTTTCTATTTCAGCAGTGGGCACCAGTGAGTTCAGTAGCAAAGGAAGAGTGACCTTGTTCTGCTCGGCCCATGCATTCTTGTTTTCTTGCAAGCAAATGACCCATCTGTATGTGGAGGTCTTCACGGGCTTGTGAACTGCTGTCCTTCTTCCCCAAAGCACCGCCCTTTGCTGAATTTGAGGAGTTTTGTTAATGTCATCGCTCTGGCTGTCATCACAGATCTGATTTTTTTAATCCAGGTTGCGTTCAGGCAGTTTCGATGATCCTTGTGAATGTGTTGCCCAGCAATTTCCAGGTTGCAGCTTGGCAGAACATGCCAAATACTTGCTTTTTTACGATGGGCAAATAGTTGTATATTCATTTACAGATTCAGTTATGAACTTCTGGGGAGGGCACAAGGCTGCCACTGAGGCAGGGAGAGGCACTGGAGGAGCTGATGATGGATGTCAGGTGCTTTCACTTTACTTGTGTTGGTGACAGACTGTTGTGCTGGACATGGCTTGATCGATTCCTTTGGTTTCCAGCTGTGTGTAATCAAGCGGATGGGCCCTAGGTGGCATCTGGGCTGTCTCTGCTGCTGCTCTGCATCCTCTCTCTGCATCCTACCCCGTGCTTTACTTTGGCAAGCAGAGAGAGCTCTTTTTTCCTGGATCATGGCAACATGTGGCTATTGTACTGGGAAAACAACATTGTAGCATTTCTGGAAGTTACAAAATTTGTTGATTTCAAAGTTCCCCACTAGTTTTGGTGCTTCAGTCTTCGGATGCTTAAATTGAGCTGAGTTTTTGGTCTCCATTTATTCTGCAGTTTCACATAAGAGAATACTGGCCTCTAGAACCCAGCAGTATCACTCTTAGTAAGATCTATTTTTCAGATGCATGAGCACTCAATATGCTGGAAAATCAGCAACTTTTTTCTGATTGTTTTGACAGTAGCACTGCATGCAAAATTCATGGTCGTTATTTCACATGTATTTTCAGATGGGTCAGGAGAGACACAGAACCATTTTTCTAATTTACACCACTGAAAATATTTTAAAATAACATTTAAAACAGTCTGCAGGGATGCTAGAATAAAAATTGAGTGCAAAAATCTGTAGAAAATAGATATTTATGAAACATTTTCCTTGCAGGACTGGATAAGACTAAATGCTGTGTTGAAACATTTGTAAAATAGAAATATAAGAAAATATTCTCTGTGTCAGGGTTTAGAAATTAGGTTCTCAATCTTGGCTTGTGTTTTGCTGAGAAACTAAGCTTGAATTCTATTTTAAAGATTAATGGTCAGGTTTAAAAGTTTGGGCTTTAAAAAAATATCAAAAATTTTTAACCAATATTTCAATCTCAATCTCTAGGTTTGGAACTGATCTATAATAAAGCAATGTCGAGATACAGAAGTTTTTCTATACATATTTTTTATTTGGATGATAAGACTTGGCCAAATTTTATTCAGGAAGGTGCAATGCAGTGTGACTTGACTGAAGCCAATGGAGTTGTCCAAGATTAATATGAAAAGCTGAAAATGGGATTTCTCTCTCTCTCTGGGTATTTCCGTAGTAGTTTTACAGTTTACGCAAACATGTAACAGTGTCCTGTTTTCATTTGCTAACATCTCCATCCTTTTCATTTTTTTCCCCTGTTCTTCTCTTCTTTGGTTCTCTCTTTGTCCATTGTGCCCCACCATCAGGAGCGGATAGATCACTACTTGACTCGGCGTGATTGTGCATGGTTCTGAACAATATGGGTTTTCTGATCCTGACTGCTGAGAGCTACAACAGCAGCAGTCTGAAATTAACTTAGAAACTCAGGATCCTAATCATTGGGGTTTGTGCAGCTTCAGCTGTCTGCACTTTCAGCCAGCTAAACCAAGACCGTATTACTTGCAGATGTGTAAGTGTGATAGACCCAATTGATGGGTCAATTCAGGATTCATTCAAGGTTGAGAATCCAGCTGGGAGCTGAAAAGGCAAGAAAGCCTTTCTTCCACATATGTACATGGAATATATTGGAAAAGATGAGATCTAACTCATGAAGCTTAAAGGATATGTGCATACATTTTCAAAGACATTTAGACGTCAGAAACATGGAACTTCCTACTGAGATTTCAAAAAAATGTGTGACTAGGTTTGACATAGTATCTTCACTGAATTAGACTCTTAAGCAACTTACGTGATTAAAAAACAACAATAAACAAACTAGCAGTTAAATGTCATAATTTTCTGATAAAATAATGCAAAATTAACACTGAACAAATAATATATTAATAAATAAACTCACCTAAGGAACTGTGTAAACATACAGTGAATCCTCCTAGCTTTTAAAAACTGGCCATTTCTAATACATCTTGGTTTTCACTTCAGTATGCTTGCAATGTTATACTCATGAATGAGAATAGGTCTCTTTTTTGGAAAATATCTAAAAATCTAACTGCAAAACAAGATTAAAATACACTATTTAACTAAAATTACCTACAAGCTAATTTAAATAATGTTTGTATTGATTTTGTTTTAAATTGATCTGCTTTGCCCGGGGCACAGTATGAAAGGACAGAACCTGAAGAGAGGGTTATGCAGGCAAGATGCCTGTGGCAAAGTCTGCTGTACATTTGGTTAGTCAGATGCTTAAAGATGCTTGTATCTCTGGGTACCTTTTAGCTTTCATCCCCTTCAGCAATGATGAGTCTGTTTTCAGACTGTATTTTCTTTGTGATCGCTCTAATGGGATACTTTCTGCTGACTGGTTTTCATTTGGAAAAAAAAATTACCATTCTCTAGTTTACTTCTTTGTATATGGGGAGGTATAAGTCAGAGGTAGCAAAGATGAGCATAAAATAGGAGCACACTCTTGAGTATCTGTCTGTTGCTTGAGAACATCTTCTGGATCACTATGTCCAGAATAGATCAACAGGACAGAATTAAAATTCTACGTAGTTAGCATCTTTATCTTGTAGTTCTTATTCTTTACAGAGCATAGGGAAATTTCAGGTCATATTGCTGAAACATAATATCTGAGTTGTTGCTATAATTGGTACTTGTTTCCAAAATGTCATATTTTGAGGACTTCTAAAAGATACAGAGAAAAAAGGGGCTCTGCTTTATACCTCATGGTATTCCCTTAAAGCATGGGTGGTCTAGTTGCAGTTTCTCTCCACCAGCTGTGAGAGAACTTGAACATGTATCATTCACCTGCATGGTGAATAACTGATCCACCCCAGTGAATTGCAGTTGGACCCACTAGTGGACCGTTACGGTACCATGCAGAAGATGGGGATTACTGGTGCATTGCAGAGGTTTCATGTTGTTGCATAATGCGTTGAAGAAGTTGTATAATGGATTACATGAGAGTTGAGGGTTTTTTCTTGTTAATTTGCCTAATTAGTTTATTTTTAATTCATGGAACTTCATCCAGTTACTACAGTAATTGATGGAATCTTCCTTCACAGGAGTCTCACAGCATAGTTGAGTGCTTTCTCTACATATCAACCTGTAAGGTTGTTTGGTGGTGTTTGTTTGCCTTTTTTGTGTGGTTTTTTTAAATATTTTTTGGTATGTTTCTTGTTGGCAGGGTTTCATGACATAAGGGAGGTGTGGTTTTATAACTGTCATTTTTAAAGGAGAGAAGCTTTAGTTAAATAAGACCACTTTGCAGAATTTCCTAATGGTGCATGGTTTGGCTGATGTACTGTGGGAGTTCATTCTAGCACCAGGTTCTCTCCAGCTAAAATAATTTTTCCACCCCTTCCTCAAATATTTATTGATCTGCATTAGGAGAGCATGGTGAAGTCTTCGCACTGTTCATAGACTACCATTTGGTCTTTGATCTACACGTACTTGGTTTGTTCAGGATCACAGTTGTAAGTCAGTCGACCGTAGATATATTGAAGAACTTGATCACGGACTGGGGATGCTCAGGATGGCCTAAATGAGGATAATCAAAGGTGGCTGGTAAAATAAGGGGATCACACCCATGCGTCATCAGTTGCATTACAATACAGTAACTTATATAGATGGAGAATTTTTAGTACTTTGATTGTAGTCAGATTTTGAAATGGAAGGAAGAGGCAGCATTTCCAAGTTACTAGTACATAGTTTTTACGTGTCTATCGTGTTAATGGGTTTTTTTTAAGCTGATACAGTTTTTTTGCTATTCATAATTTTGACACCATTTTATTGTGGTTTCAGAATAGGAATAAAACATTGGCTTAATTATTATTTTCATAGGGGAAATATGGTCATTTTCCTAGCAAAATACCAAGGCTTTGAAAGAGAAAAATCTTCACATACCAAAGAATTATATTCACTTAAGGAGCCAGAATTTTCTTCAAACAGTTATGATTGGAAAATGGATTTAATAGTCTTTTTCCTCCTGGAAAAGGCTTGTTAAAGCTGAATGATATGAAGTTTCTGAAAATAGGGCAACTGTTATTAGAATAACTGACAAAAAATGTAGTGAAAGACATTTATCATCTGAATAATGTATTTTTGCTTGCAGGCTTACTTATATTTAGTCTCCGTGTTATAAATATCACAGTTGTAATTTTTTTTTGTAGAAGAATCACGGCAGTAATTGTTCAGATACAGTAGTAACAGAGATTTTGACATATTCCCCACCAACCCATTAGAGAATTTAGATGATGAAATATGAAGATTTTTTTTTAGTGTTGCCTAAGTGATTTTGATGCTTATTAATTTTTATTGACACCTAAAAATCTCCTGAATCTGTAACTATGTCCCCTTATTTTTACGTTTTATTTATGACCATTCAAAACTACTTCCAAATTTAATTTTCTTCTTGAAGTTTTAGAGCCTCGTATAAATCCTTGCAGCAGTTTTTTTTCGATTTCCATTTTCTTGTCTTGCTGAGAAGATTAGTTTGGTTTTCTAAATTGTGTCACCTATCGTTTTTCTCTCTTTCTGTGGTTATCTGCTGCTAAGGAATGAACAAAGAAACATCTGCATGATTGCTATTTGATTGAGTCTCTTTACCCAATTCCTTTAGGCCAGAAATGTTCTTACCCTTTACAATTAAAAGCTAATTTATCTGTGAGACATTATCTGGGAAATGGGTAAGATTAGTGAGGATATTTACTTCCTGACAATGCAGAGGGTTTCTTTATTGTTTCTAGCAATTGTATTAGGAAAGAGTCAGCTGTTACCTTGTATTTTTTTCAGTTTAGTGCTTCTGGGTGTCTGGAAAATTGGTTTTTCAGTTTCGTTGATTTGAAAGTTCTTGCTGAAGTTTAACTTGAGTTTTACATTGGAAAAATAGTTAATGTTGTTTTGAATTGTGCCTGCTTAAACCATCCTAAATCATTCTTCTTAACCCTCAGTTTAAACAGTACTTTGTTATCATCTCTCCTTAAACCACTTAAGCTTTATGTTTGTTATATCTTTTTTTTTAAAATGAACACATTTGTGTTCACTTAACTGTCTGGATTTCATGAAACTTTTGGGGAGCTTTTGCATATACCTTTCTCTACCTACTTGGGCTCTTAAAGCCAAATTCAGGAGATTAATTTCAAGTATTTAAATCCTGGCCTACAGACTAAATTATTCAGACTTGTAAAATGCTTTTAGGACACTTAAAACCAGTTAGCTGTCAAAGTACAGGCATTGGAAAAAGCATGAACGGAAATAAAGAGGGAATGATCCATCCATTCGGTAAAATATAATTTGCTACATTTAAAACTTTTAAAGATAGACTGTAATAGTTATCATCTCAATACCTGAGTTCCTTGCAAGGATGATGTTGTGTCATTGTTTCTCAAAAGCAGAACCATCATTGTTTTCATCTGTTTAACTTATTCCAGAAAGTGTGCACAGCTGAGCAGTAAAAGAGTCACTCATTGCATTTTAGTTTGTGTAAATCAAGGAAAATGCACTGGGGAAATACATCCCATGGAGCTGTTTCAGGTTCTGCTTTTTGTGTACCTACAAGGCTTCATTAAATCGGTGCCCTTGTTTGAAAATTACCATATACATAATTGGACTCATTTATAATAAATCCTTTGCAGGCATCTATATTCAGGAGTAAACTGAAGTGCAGAAAGGACGGACTGGAAA
>NW_010177611.1:20239-30200 GCF_000695765.1 Mesitornis unicolor
GCCAAGGGAAATATTTGCCCAGTGAAGATACATGAACTCTTGGTAGAGCAGCTAATTGTGTTTGGTGCTATTCGTGTGTTATAGAAGTGTTGCAGGTTTCTCCTGACAAAACCTCTGCAGTGCCAATGCTGTGAATTCTGGAGGAAAAACCATAACCAAAAAAAAGCTATTTCTTTAGACACCTTGGCTAATTTTTAGGGTAAGAAACTTTCACAGCGTTTGTGGATCTTGTGAATTTGAGTATAACTTACGTTAATATGGTCAGCCCTGCATACTTGATGTGTTATCCTCTCTAAGTAGGTGTTTGTTAGTGCTGGGGAGTGGCTATGTTCTTGAAGGGAGTTTATTTGAGTCTAAATTTTCTCAGAAAGGTCATAACTAGGGAGAGGTGAAAGACCTTGCAACTGAGTGCTCAGAAGTTGGCGTTAATAAGCTTACACTTAAGCGGTGAGCATTAGGGATAATAACATTTGTGAACCTTGCGGCCTATTGTGAGTTTGAGCTGGTTCTAGCAGTTCCCTTCAGGCCTTGCCTGAACGACGGCCACCATCTTGGTGTGGAAAAACATGTGAGGGCAAAATTTGCAAATGTGATCTGCATGTTTTTGTCTGTGTGCGGATAAAATAAACCCAGGACTGGAGGCAGTTTTGCTGTAGCAGCATGATGCTGTGCCTCTGCAAACTATGTCCGCTCAGGGCAGTATTTGGTTAGCTCAAATACACTGGGATATCTGTGCAGCTGTGCTGCTCCTGGGCTGGCAGCCGATGCAGTATTGTGCTGGTGCAGCAGCTCACCTGAAATCACCCTGGTAGCTGACATTTGGAAGGACTAAAGCTTCTAATTTTCCTGGGCATTTATGAAAGTCTTGGACTTCATTTTCAGGTACAGTCTTCTGAACTTGGTGCAGCTGTTGGTGCTCAGAGTGAGGGTCTGGGTTCAGTGCCTCACTAAGGTTTCGGAGTGTCGGCTGCCTCCCACAGCTTCCTGAGTGTCTTCTGTGGGAAAACGGTGGCCATGCTCATGTCTTTCCTTTTGTCAGTGGTTCAGTGGTTAATATAATTATGCAGGACATGGGGAGATCTGAGTTCAACTCTTCTCCCTTTTTTTAAAAGGATAAAACCCTGTTTCTGTCATCCCTTCAAAGTGTTGCAACTGTGAAGCAGCTACCACTCCCCTCTCCCATTGGGGCTGTTTTCTAGAGGTGTGGGGAGAATGTGTCTCTGAATCACTTCAGGTGGAGAAGAGAAGCAGACCTATATCTCCCATATTAAAGTGGAACAAACAAGGGTAGATGGCATTACAGTATTGCCAAAAACCAAAGCAATGGTCATCTCTGTATTTTAGGTGGCACTAATGTGTGTTTTTCAGGCAACAACAGATAAAGGTGTGCAGACACAGGTGAGGTGAGAATGATGCTGGAGCTCAGGCCCTGGCTGGCTTTAAGCTCTGGTTAGGCATCAGGTTTCTTTGCCTTGTTGAGACCGAGATGTCTCATGGCAGAATTTTAGCCACAAATGGAACTTTAATATATATATGTAAAAAAACAGGGGCCTCTAGTCCTGGGTGGCTGATGATCTGTATGGATTGTTTTGTTTCTGTTTGTTTGTGAGTGTGTGTGTGTTTTTCTTAAGCTTAAGAGTTGCTTTGAATTTACCTAAATTCTGTCCAAATTTCATTGCGAGTATGAGGTTCCCTTTTTGAATCTGTCTTAGTCTTTCATACTAGGATTCACTTTTTAATGACTGAGTAATAATATCCTAAATGTATGCTGCTGAGTTTAAGAAAGAAATTGAGTAGTTTGCTTTTCTCCTGAGTAGTTTACTATCGCCAACATCTGTCATCTCTCTTTTTGTAATTATTCCACTTGTCTTCTGAAGTACAGGCTTTTGTTTTATTGAGAGCACTAACTATGTTTTTGTTTTTTTTCTTTCTGATGACTGCATCAAAATGCTTTCTAGGTTTGGTCATGCCCTTGCAAATAAAGTGAAAAGCAGGGGGATAAGATATGGAATGAAAAAAAAAGTTTTAACAGAAGCTTGGAATATGTTTGAATTTCATGTAGAGCATTACATGGGCTTTATTCCCAGTGCCAGGCATATGTATGTATATTTCTCACCAACATTTGCCCTATGTGAGTAGTAGTTTTTCTAAACAAAGCATTTGATATGAAAGCCTTAACGTCTATTTTCATTTAAAAATGTAGATGTAAATAACTGGGAAAAATGTTTTCGTGGAACAGGGAGAACAGATAACTTGTACAAATGAAGCGAGATTTTTGCCATTTTATTAGCAACATCAAAAATTAAGTATTGCTTCCTAGAATATGAATATGTGAAATTCTCAGCACGTTGTTTATGGGCTTTGAAATGATACTTTCTTTGTTAGAGTGCCAGTTCCTTTGGTATGTATTTCCTCTGTCACCTGAGGCTATTTTTCCAACACGTAACACATGTGAAATTTTTTTCTGCTTTCTGAATAATCAGCTTTTCCTTTTGCTCATTAAGCATAAAAATACAGCCAAGGTATTAACACAATACAAGGTATTAGAAGTGACCAGTCTCTACCAAATACTAAGTTCTTTTTGTCTATTACCTAATTAACATACTTTAATTAGTTCACTACATTTAATGAATATGTTATGTAAAACTCAACATTTTCTACCTTCAGGATAACCATGACATTCAGTCTAATGTGTCAGAGTGGACTGTATGAATAATTAATACAGTCTCTATTTATTAATTTAGTATATGGACTAGCTTGGCAGACTGGGTAGAGGGGTGGTGCTCAATGTTGGAGGTCAGCAGCAGCCTGCTGGGACAGGAGCAGGAGGAGCACCCTGGGAGGGCTCTGCCTAGGGGAAAAAGAAAGGATGAACCTGAACAGAAATTGGGACCGTGCTGATGCCAGGTGTCCCTGATCCTCTCTGGGTTCCCAGACTGGGAGACAGCAAAAGAAATCCTTGACTCTGTCTTCTGCTTTTTGTGCCTTTCACCTCCTTTCATTGCTTCACAGGTAGCACTGGTTCAAACCAGAAATGCTTAATAATAATAACAACAACAACAACAACTTATTCATATAAAATGCAATGCATGCATTTCTTAGAAAAACCTGTACTTGGGATATTAAAATCAGGATGATAACTGTTGAATACTGTTTTTGTAAGCCGCTTGAAAAATGAATTTTTAGAAGAACCTGCTATTTTAATACTTCTGACGGGTGCCTGAACGTCAATATGTCTTGGGTTATGAGAAATGAAATTGTGTACAAGGAAAACTACAGAACTGCAAGAACGGTTGAGCTGAGTGAAGTAGGCCTTTCTCTTGTCGTGTTACTGTGTTTTCTGTTTTCTCTGACTAGAATGGCCTGTTGTGCTTGGTATCATATGAGAATTTTTCTCTTCCTGAACACCTTGAGAGGCTGGTGGTCACCCTTTGGCATTGCCTTGTGCATCATCCAGGTGGAGTGCCTGGTGCTCCAAAATATATAATTAAGACACATGAAGATGTCTCTACAAAGCTTGAAATGGTCTAGGACTTCTCTTTAGAAGAGCCAAAGGCTTTCCGTACCTTAATGGTAGCAAAAGTGGTAGACTGTGTGAGTTTCCGTGTGGCGTAATGCCATCTAGCTATAAACACCAGTGGCTGTAAAGCTTTGCACAGAGGTCATACTGGTGACCTGGAAAATAGGCTTAGACTTAGGTTGGTAGAGGAGCTTGAGAGCATGAGCAAGGGAAAGCAATGCATTTTTCTTAAAATAGATTATGACGGTGCTAGGAATGAGACGTTCAGATTTTTACTTACAGTGCATTTTTAGGCATTGTATTCTTGGGAAAGGTAATGAGGTGAGTGTGTGGAGCATCTGTTTGAATAGAAAACTCATTTCTTCTAGTCAGACTACTTCAGTTTCTCCTGATGATGAAAGATGTTTCTTGGTTTTCAAGGTGAGAAAGAGGCAACAGGCCCAGGTACAATACTACCTTAAATTCAAGCTGTGGTTTGGTTTCCCTCGCCACCTTTCTCTCTTTCTTACCAAGTGAACAAGTGGTTTCTGATGTGTTGCAATAGATCGTATATAAGCCTATGGTCTATCGACTGCTGGAGGCCAAGTGAAGTAAGAAGTAATTTAAAAAGAATGAAACATTTATGAGAATTTTCTTTTAATGATACGGTCTGAACTGCTTTCCTTGGCTCATAATGCAAAGTACTGTCTCTTACATAAGCGTGAATTATTTCTATTGCATTTATTCTAAACACTTCTGCTATCATTAAGTGAATTTTAAAATCTTTTGTTGCTAATTACTTTCTCAAATGAGTTATTTATAGGGATTCATGTTATAGCTGTAGTATATGAAATGATTTATGGCAAACTGGTTTTTGCATGAGTTGTATGAGTAAGAACTTTAATAATGAGGAAGAATTTATGAAATGATAGCTAGAGGTTTCTTGTCACCTTGCTACCAAGTGGATGCTGGCTGCCATATACTTGTTTTCAAAGTAAGTTCGTTTTTGTTACAGGATAGGGAGGAGGCAGCAATTGAAATTTACGTGGGCTCTGGC
This sequence comes from Mesitornis unicolor, assembly GCF_000695765.1. Classification (NCBI taxonomy): domain Eukaryota; kingdom Metazoa; phylum Chordata; class Aves; order Mesitornithiformes; family Mesitornithidae; genus Mesitornis; species Mesitornis unicolor. The sequence goes on from NW_010177611.1 coordinate 24,796, forward strand.
CAGCAGCTGGAAAATGCTGTATGTATTTGAAATGTTCAAAACATTTACTAGTAGTGTTTGTCAGGCACTATATCTGAATGATTCTCCTTTGAGTTTGCACATAGCCCTGAGCATGTTCAACTGGAGAACTTATCCTTGAAGCAAAAAATTGACTTTATGACCTGATGAAGAATCATTATGTGGAAGTACTGTAGAAGGATTTGAGAATAACCAGACTGCTGAAATAACACAGGCGTCCGTGTGGATTGTATCTGAGGTGGAATTTGTGGTGGTGTGCATTATCTTGAAAGGCAGTCACAAACTTCTTAAAAACAGATTTGGAAGGAACTAGCAAAAATATTATTCTTTACGTGCATGTAAAGGCATTACCATTGCAGTTATCTAAAACTAACTCAAATCTTGATGTGGTTTTTTATATCTTCTGCTTCACTTCTGAAAATCCTAACTTTTAGTAATTTATGTGAAAACTCTTCAAATTAATGAATGTTTCCTTTAACATTTCATTGCCTTTTGTTTTTACATAGTAAAAGTAGAAATAAATCCAAAACTTGGAGGTCACCCGTTAGAATTCAAATAATGTATATAAAACAAGCCTGGCAATTACTGTATTGAATGCTACTGTGACTAATGTCTTCAAAATGTTCTTATCTCATTACAAAATTGCAAGCAGCAGGCAGTTACAATCTGCATTAGTTTTCTAAAAGTTTTTTCACAGTAAACCGCACTTATTATTTTTACCTAAAAGACTTTTTACCTTAATCCAATCCAAAACCCAAAATAATTTAAAGAGTTATCTGGGTTGGTGGTCCCATATTCATGTAATGTATTTAAGGTACTTGATTTAAGACTTCAGTGTATGACATGATATGGCTAAACAAGTCATAAAGTTTTTGAGTGCATTGATAACAAAGCGTTGCCTTGTGCAAGAGATTAACAGCATTTTATCCAGCTGGGTTTTGAAAGTCCCAGATAGTGAAGCTAGCACGGTTTCCCATGTGAGAAGAAACTTCTTCTCAGTGAGGGTGACAGAGCACTGGACCAGGCTGCCCAGAGAGGTTGTGGAGTCTCCTTCTCTGGAGACATTCAAAACCCGCCTGGACGCCTTCCTGTGTAACCTCATCTGGGTGTTCCTGCTCCGGCAGGGGGATTGGACTGGATGATCTTTTGAGGTCCCTTCCAATCCCTAACGTTCTGTGATTCTGTGAGACCGTTCTGCAGGTGACATAGTTCAGAGTCACTTTTTAACTGTACATTTGTGAATTTCACAGTGTTAAGTGTCATTTTTTCTAGCATGATAAAGTAGCATAACATTTTTAGATCCAATTTGATAACTTTTTTTTTTTGAAATGAGAGCGTTTATACCTCGGTGATGTGTAAAGAGGATGTTGGAGAATGAGGGAAAGAATGGAAAATCCCGTCACTGAATATTTCTCTAATGGACTGGTGTAGCATCTTTTTATCAATACAAATTTTGCGTTGCTACGGGCCTTCTTTTCATTCCCAAGTCTGGTCTGAGAAGTCTGTGATCACATTTTACTCCAAGTACGTGTGCTAGGGTCTTTTGAAGCATTGGAGATAGCACAGGCTGAAGCCGTGTACTGTCTGAGAAGTACGGTGAGGCTGCTAGACAACTGTTTTGGGGTGAGAATGCCCTTGCTTTATAGTTACCCTTTTCTCTCAAATTTGTGTGGAAATTGGCTCACAGCTGTAACCTAGCAGGAAGTTTTAAAATGGGTTTTGAGCAGGGGAGATGATGAGGGAATGTAATGACTGCTTGCTTGCAGAAGCAGACTGGCATATTTTATTTCTCACTTAGCCTTGGATTTCCTTCAAAACTCATCTGCTTTTTTTTTCCTCACCAACTTAGAAGACAGTAAGTCCTTAAGAGAGCAGCGAGGCCTGAAACAGTGCTGTGCTGATGGTGGATGTATGGTGGTGCCACTGACAATGAGAGTAGGAAAGAAATGGTCTGATTCAGGAATCTTGTGTCTGCCGTTGTCACCCTGAGGAGGTGGTCCCACCGCTGACTCTCTCCAAGGGAGAAGAAAAAGGTGAAACTGATGACTGCTAAATTACTCTTTCAGGACAAAGGGGGAGTGTTATTATTCTGGGTATATTTAGCCATGATAGATCTGATCATTTAGGTTTTAGACTGTCGAACAATAGCTGCATTTTGTGTGTTATGCACACCAAATCTGTCAGGCTGTCAAAGTTTATGCAGTAGTTTAGGATGAGAAATGATACACTTTACACGTATATGTAATATATACCAAAGAGAGAATGACTATGGAGAGCCATGGTAATAAAAGTCTTTGTGCCTTTGGCAAAAAAAGAAGTTATCACTGACACAGTACCACATTTAGTATTTTGATGTAAGGGTAAAGAGTCTTTGCAATGGACTATTTTAGAAGACTTGCTATTGCACTTCAGGTATTACAATTTCACTCTGGTGTTTGCAGTATTCCCTTCATCTTCATTGGGAAACAGTGTTTAGTAGAACTAATATTCACACGAATTGACTTTTTGTTTTTAACTGTTGCTTTTCATTACAAGACATGCATATATATAAGATCACCAGACCCCTTTCAAAACCAGGGAAGTCCCCATGACTGGAATGTGTCTGACTATTACATTTTCTTAATTTCAGTGTTCTTTTATGTTTCTTTGTCCTTAGACTTTTACTTTTTCACTAGCCTCCTGTACTGAAGTAGTCAGCTGAAAGACAGGTTGGTTATAAAAGCAAGGCAGTGTCTGACTTTTGAAGCTCCTGTGGGAGACTCTGTATGTTCCAGTGGGCATTTTGTCCCAGTTTTCTATCTTTGAAGCAATCGTTGGCTGTTTTTTTTTTCTGAAGTTCTTAACATTTTTAATCTATGTCCTTGTATTATTTGGTGTTAAATTGTATTTTAAATATTTAAAAATTATGAGCAGTTAAATTTTAAAAGCAATTTGAGTTTTCTGGTAAATGGTATCTTCTTCCCCATTTTTATCCATAAATATATTTGAATTTATCTAGTTTATATAGTTTGTATCTCCAATTTTATAATTTAATCCAGAGCATCCCAGCTTTGGGGCCTGCTCCGGGTTTGGGGACTTTTCTTTCTTCTCCCCTTTCCATGTTCTTCCTGCATTAACCAGAGGGGGGCTGCCCCCAATCCAGTGCCAGCTGAGGCTGTGGATGCCTGGCCTTGCACAGTCATAAAGAAGATGCTTAGCTTTAAGTGCAGTGTCTGCTGCTTCATTAGCTTTTCTGTGTCCTCTCCCAGAGGAAGGATGGGAAGTCAGAGTGGTGCAGTAAATCTTGGCCTGTTTGCTCTCCGTGTGCATTTTGTTAACTTCCCAATGAAACAAACGTTTGTTTCAGAGCTTACATTTCAGAATCGATTTTGGAATGAAGTGCTTGATAATTTATTTATTATTTATTTTTGTATCTATAGAGGTGATAAAATTACACAATAATCTGTCTGATATATTACATATTTATGTGATAAATTGCATTTATAAAGCACTTTGTCTTGTTTTCTTCCCATCATAAGGTTTTTGTCAAGACTACTAACCTAATCCTAACAGATCCCTTTAACAGCTCTTTTCCCCCATTGGCTCCCTTCAGAGCAGTGGCTCTCCGTCCTACCCTTTGAAATTCTCATCCCACATTAAATTCTTCTAAGACTCTGAAGGGTGTTTTGCACAGGACCAGTGTTAGGTTTGTGCTCTGATATTTAAGCATACAAAACCACTTGTTTAACATGACTGAAATAAGCATTTAAAACAGCCTGCAAGATTTTGGGATAACTGTGTCCAGCATCTTTCTTTTTGGATGGACTTTGACTGAATTTGAATTGGCTAAAATTGATCTTCAGTTATTGTCATTCTCATTTAAAATATTTTATCACAAATGAAAAACAATTTAAGTGTGTGTGAGTGGATGGATTTTTTAAAATATCTGTATTTATCTATCTTGCCTTGCTATATTTTATTGATAAAAGTAAAACTTTCAAAGGACCGTGATGCACAAATGATGTGCAAATGGGCTGCTGTCTGGGGATTCGCAAAAGTATTCAGACTTTCTGATTGCTTAGAAGTACAGGTAAACTAATGAGGAGTGCGCAGCTGAGTTTGTGCTCAAAGTAACAGCAGGCTGATATTTTTATACACGGTGAAGAAGCTTGCCCGAACCTGTCTTTTGCCTTTTCCCCCCTTGTTTGAACTGAAGCAGAGTTTCCTCTGATTTAGAGCTAGTTCTGAATATGTTACAATTGGACATAATGTTTTTAGAGTTCTTCCTTGAAGAAAAATGTCCGGGTTCTCTGCTCACAATGGGTGTATTGGTGTTGAAGCTCAGCAGCGTGTCAGGGTCGTTCTCTACAGCTCTACACAGATCGAAAAGATTATTGAAGAATACACAGATGATTTTTTGTGCTAAGTCTGAAGTAGAAGAGGCTAAATCCCCAGTGGGTACAAGTTATATAGTTTGGTGATACTGTGCTGATTTATGCCTCTTGAGAGTTTGCCTGCAGCAGAAGCTGGAGGTGATGAGAAGAGTTTGGATGAGAGAAAGACCATCCAGGAAAAATTCATCAAATGTGTCATTCTTGAAAGGACCATCATAACATATGGTAAAGCATATCATTTACCTCAGGCTCGGAGGAAAATGATTTCTGCTAGGGGAATATTAATTTTAGTTCTTACAGGATCACCTGACAGGGTAGGCTTTCTCCTGGCTGGTCTTCCCCTTCTGTTTTCTCTAAAGGGAAGGATGGAAGCTTGGAAATGTCTTATCTGTAGCAGACAAGCAAGTTGGCATTTTGCCATCATTTTCTGCTAGCAGAGAGGATAATGGTAATTATATGTCAAAATTTAACGTTTCTCTTCTTTGAAAGAGAACTTTTTAATGTAAAATATTTAGAAAAGTCAGATCTATTCTGAGGCGGATAAGAAGCTAGGATTAGTGAACTGACAAATTTTTCTGAAGAAAAAGGAGTTTTTCTTCCTCTTCAGGGACTAGGGAGAGATGAAAAGGATTAAATGAAAGAAGAGGTGTGCGATATAACTAGGCTGCAACTTCAATATTCTGTAATATTTGACAAATATCCAGAGCAGCATCGCATGTCCTGCTCTTCCTTGTGTGGAAAGGCTGGCAGCACTCGCTTTACTAACGGATTCCAGCATTTTTCATTTAATTATTTCTTTGTTTATCGGTAAAATAAATTTTCTGTTGTGCTGGACAGCATGGAGTCCCAGATTCCATCGTCATCTTTTTGCGGAGGGGAAAACGTAAGATCAATTCTAGTGTCTCCAGCGGTTGCACGTTATGCCCATAGTCAGCCCTGTCCTTGATCAGTTAATAAAAGGAGAAGGGTTTTCCTAGGCCATGGTGTTGACAGGGTCGCAATCACGACGAGAAA
>NW_010177612.1:0-9151 GCF_000695765.1 Mesitornis unicolor
CGAGTAGAGAGGGATGGTGACTTCTTGATCTGTGCTTGTGATGCCCTTTTCAATGCACCCCAGTGTCCTGTTGGTTTCTCTGCAGCTGCAGCACTGTTCGTCATGTTGAGCTCCTCATCCACCAGGACTCCCGGCAGCAGGACCCTCAGGTCCATTCTCCGCAGTGCATCGCGGTGTTGGCAACGCTCTCTTGGCTCTCAGCACCTTCGGCAGTGCCACGCTGCCAACCATGCACTGCGCTGCCAACAGCCCAACCGGCCAGCCCTGAACTCTGCCTTTGTTAGGGGCCATCAGCCCAATTGCTTGGGCACAGGCTGTGGAGCCAGGTGGGATTTTAGGATGTGATCATTCACCTCAGCACCGTCCCCTTCCAAGGACTTGACACTGAGCGCAGCAGCAATATCGGCTCAGAGGGTTTTTAAGGCATTGCTGCTCTTCACTGCAGGTTGGTGTTGGCGTTTCCTGTGTTTTGCCCAAGGAAATGACACGACAGAGATGTGAGGCCAAGCGCTGCCAAGTTTTAGGATGTCAGTACCAAGCACTTGAAAGAGTCCAGCTTGAAAGAGTCCAGCAGGGCCACAGAGACGATGGAGGGAATGGAGCATCTCCTGCTGAGGAGCGGCTGAGGGAGCTGGGGCTCTTGAGCTTGGAGCAGAGGAGCCTGAGGGGTGCCCTCATTGCTGGGGATCCATTGGGAAAGGGCAGTGTCAGGAGGAAGGAGCCAGGCTCTGCTCTGGGATGTCCAATGCCAGGACGAGGGGCAATGGTCCCAAGCTGGAGCACAGGAGGCTCAAGCTAAAGATGAGGCCAAAGTTTGTGAGTGTGAGGGTGCAGAGCATGGCCCAGGCTGCCCAGAGAGGTTGTGGAGTCTCCTTGTGTGGAGACCCCCAAAGCCCTGAGGTGTTCCTGTGTGACTGCTCTGGTGATCCTGCTCTGGCAGGGGTTGCACTGGGGGAGCTTTCCAGGGCCCTTCCCACTCCTCATATTCTGGGATTCTGTGACTTCAGCTTTGCCAGGTTTCATGGACATTGTGGCGTTGTCTGTTCATCCTTTAGTCAACGCCAAATCAACGTAATTGGGGAGCTTTATGAGAAAAATGTAATTACTTATCTCTTTCCATCCCTGGTGGCGCTGCAGTTGGGCCTTGGAAGACCAGAGATGCGGGACTGCTGGATGCCATAGGTTTCTCTGTGTGTTGGGACACGACAGCTCTTATGACTGTTGTCTTCAAGGCTGTCTTCTCCCAGCATGCAAAATCCAAGCTCTGGTAGCTCTCATCTCGATTGGCCGCCTGCATTGCTGCTTCAGCGCAGCCAGAAAACCTCATCATTTGAGAGGCAGAACCCAAGACCCGATCGTGTAGCACTGCACATGCATGGACCTGACAGGAATTGTCAAAGAGGGAGCCGAGACCTTGTGGGAAGGACCCTCACAAGCAGAGAAATGCCAGTTTAATGAAAAAGGAAGCGCCAACCAAAGAAAGGGGATTATGCGTTTGTAGGACAGCTAATTAAGCCTTCTGGGAACGCTTTTACTGGAGGTATTAAGAACCACATCTCTCGAATGAGTCACTAATGGATGAGGATTCTTCCTTTGAACTCTCTATCTCTGCCCAAATGGCTTCAAGGCGAGGACGCAGCAGAGGTGACATGCGCCTGTGCACTCCAAAGGGAAATGCTTCGCCTTTGCTCGGCGTCTTTTGTGTTGCTGCTCTTGGCTTCCAGGTGTGCTCAAACTGCCCTTCAGAGGTTTCACGTCTGTTTTCCTTGGAGCTGCGTGGAGGATTTGTGTCTTGTGTGGAACAACCTTGGCCAACAGATGAGCGAGACACACAGCTGCTCTCCTGGTTCCCCATCGCTGCACCCCAAGGTGCTGTGGGTGACCATGGCCTGGCTGTGCTTTGGGGATGGGGTTGGAGACAAATCCTCTTTCTTTTGTATTGAAACGCAGATGAACACTGAGGCTTCCTGCCCCGAACGGTCCCTGCACAGCTGGTGCGACACCTCTAAGGTTGTCAAAGGGTTCCAAAATTGTCACACGAGAACTGTCCCTGGAAAGGGAGCACAGAGGGGAGAAGCACAGCAAGGGACCAGCGTCTTGCCCACAGCTAAAACCAGAAGCGCTCATGCTGTGTCTTGCCATGGAAATAACACAACCAGGACATGAAGGTGGCCAACGCCATCCTGGGCCGTCCCAGCACTGGTGTGGGCAGCAGGGCAGGGATCACGCCCTGTGCTGGGCACTGCTGAGGCCACCCCTGCAATCCTGGGCTCAGCTTTGGGCCCCAAAAAAGACATGGAGGGGCTGGAGCGTGGGCAGAGAAGGGCAAGGGAGCTGGGGAGGGGTCTGGAGCAGCCGAATGCTGGGGAGCGGCTGAGGGAGCTGGGGGGTTCAAGTGGAGAAAAGAAGGATGGGGTCACCCTCTGGAGTCAAAGCTCTGCCGAATTTTGGCAAGAAGTCTGCTCCTGGCTTTTAGCAAGAGACTCCGAAGAGAGGACAAGCTCATCCCTGTAATGAAAACCCGTGGGGGAACGGATGCCCAACAGCGCGTGAGGCTTTGCTGAAGAATGATCGAAAAGAAGGCTTTTCACTGAAATTCAGCAAATTTCCTGCTGTTGTTTTGTCTTAGGGCTCTACTTCCCTCAGCACTTGCATGCAGAGGAGGAACCGGGCACTGCTGAGTCTTTCACGGTGGAAAATCAAAGGGACGCTGCGAGGGAAGATGTGCAAACTCACGGGGTTAATTGCACCCCCGGGGCTGTCCCTGCTGACAGCAGCACTGTGCCTCCACCAGCACCCAAGGGGCCGAGGGAGCGCCGGGTCCTCTGCAGATCAACACAAGAACGAGCAAATTGGGAGAGAAGTGTTCAGTTCTGCAACTCTGCAACTCGGCTGTGGCGTTTCTGTATGGGGTCTCCTGAGCAGAAATAAATGCAGAACCCATGGGCAGGGAAGTCCGACAAATTGGGCAGCTGGGTTCTATGGGCCGTGGTCTGTGATGATCGGTCACCTTGGGCACAGCTCTTGCAGTCAGCACGTTTTGGGCTCACAACGCACAGCGCTGAAGGTGTGCGAATGGTCCAACGTCCCCAGGGTCAGAGACTTCATGAAGGGGCCTTGATGAGCAATAAAGCTGATGTTAACGAAGCAAGCACAACAAAGCCAACTCGTGCCCCCACACATGGTTGCCTGTCTGGAAATCCCAGGTCAGTGCCCCAAATCTTCAGATCCTGAGAATGTTTCCACTGGAAAGGTGCGCGTTTTGGGGAGAACCCAGCAGCAGGGCAAGGCAATTCCTCCTCTTCTCCTTCCGCAGCCCATCGTGTTGCTATGGCAACCAAGATTTAGGTTTAGGTTGGATATTTGGAACAATTTTTTCACTGAAAGAGTGGTCAAGCACTGGAAGGGGCAGTGGTGGAGTCCCCATTCCTGGAGGGGTTCACAAACTGTGTGGATATGGCACCTGGGGACATGGTTTGGTGGTGGACAGGGCATGGTTGGAGTCATGATCCTCAGGGTCTTTTCTAACCCAGAAATCTGTGATCCTGTGATTCAGTTCAGCAAAGAGGAATGCAAAGTCCTGCAGCTGAGAGGGACTGCAGTGCTGTGCACCTGGAGCTCTGTGTCCAGTACTGGGCTCCCCAGTACGAGAGAGTCATGGACTTACTGGGACGAGAGTGCAGTGATGGGTCAAGAAGGCGATAAAGGTATTGGAGCATCTGACCCAGGAGCAGAGACTGAGAGAGCAAGGGCTGTGCAGCCTGGAATGAGGAGATTCAAGGAGTCCTCATCTGCACGTACAAACACCCAATGGGGGAGCAAAGGAGACGGAGCCAGGACCTCAGAGCTGCCCATGACAGGACAAGAGGAACCGGACACAACCCAAACCACAGCAGATCCCATTTAAACACACGAAATCCCTTGTTCGTGGTGAGGGTGATGGAGCACTGCCTCTACCAGGCTTCACACAGAGCGCTGGAGCTGATGGACCTTCCTATGGACTCTTCTGCACCATCCTCATCCTCCCCTGCTGCACACCCAGCAAACAGCGACACTGTCCTGCGGCACCGTCTTCCCCTGCCCGTCCCCACTATTTCCACGCCAACTTTCACTCCCCGCTGCCCGCGGTGCCACCGGTGTCACCAGGACCGTCCCCACCCTACAGTTCATGGGGACCATGAATTCTTTGGCCGGCAGAACCAGCCCGTGCCCTCCACTGCCCATCTCCTTACACTCATTAGCACTGAACTCTGCTCCCATGCAGGTCACTCGTTTAGCGTGGACAGATTCCCTCTTCGCTGTCCTCTCCAAGCTCCATGTCCCCAGATCTTCATCATGAATTCTCACTAATCACGGTGGTTTTCATGCAATTAATAAATCCAACAGATGAAGCAGAACCCTGCTACAAAATACCCATCTGCTATTAACCTTTTCCACTGTGAAAACTGACAGTTTCTACCCTTCATTTCTGGCATTTTTTAACACGATCCATCCAAATTGTCACCTTCTGCTGGGTGAGGGCAATGCAACCCAAATCTGGAGGCGCTCAGCCATGGCACCAAGACCCCGCCAATGGGTGCAGACCGGCCCACACCCAAAAGTGGGTGATGCAGTGAAAACCCACCCAGGACAAAGCTCCCTGCCTAATGGCTTGTGTACAACCAGCACACCAAGAGCCGCTGCCACCAGTGTCTGCGTCGCACCACGCTACAACGCAAAGCTTCTCTTTTTTGGCAGAAAAAGGAGGGGAGAGATTCAAGTTTCTACATCCCAGAAGTGAAGATCTCCTCGATTTCCCCAATTTGACTTCAAGAGGGGCAAGGGAAGAAGTCCTGGACCCAGCATGGGGGTGATGGAGTGATGGGAGAGCTCCCGACTCCTGCAGCTCCTGCAGCAGCTCGTCAATGCGCAGCAACCACCAGTGCTGTCAGACCAGCTCTGTGCTGCTGCTCGGGTGTTAAACCCTCGTTAAACAGCGCGGGTTTTTAATGAACCCTCATGCAGATCACACAGGACCTAATGTGGATCACCCTTAGGGCTGCGGGACAGGATGGGGCGATGGGCACCATCCCATGAGCATGGGAGCTCCAAGTGGATGAAGGCTTTACAGCACCGCTGCAGGCCATTAATTTAAAAAGTGGAATAATATATGAAGTCAATTTAGCCGTGGATTTCTATGCGCCATAGCGCGGGGTGTTGGGGTTTGGCTTCTTGCCGATTTCTGCTCGAGGTGGAGAATGCAGAGAGCAGTCTCACTCCAGAGCGTGTCAGGAGTTCCCAAACAGTGCCCTTAGTGGCCATAATGAACAGCAACTGAAATTTAGGAGTTCTCAGGGTGAGTATATGAGTAAAGCAGTCAGTTATGTGCTACGTGACCTCTCTGGATTTCTTCTCTAGACGAGGAGACAGGAAGGCTTCTGTTTGAAGCCCAACCTAAGCTGCGGTGCCCCAAAGCAGTGCAGTCAGCACTGGGGAGCACCCCAAGAGATGAACAGCGAGGCCTGGAACTGTTCCCACCTGAGGAGTGGCTCGGACCGACCTGGGGAAGCTGCGCGAGGTTTAACGAGAAAACATTCCTGCCTAATTACCTTAAGCAAAGTATGAAAACCCACGCCAGGAAGCGGTGGCAATTGTCACCGTTCGACCTTACGGGAGGACGAAGCTGAGGATCTATGCAATGGGATGGGTTCACTGAGGGAGCTGTTGCTCCTGATGCTGTTTACCCTCCTGTAATAACAAATAACCAATTTTCCCTTCACTCTACATAACCTCCTCCACTTGGGAACAGGGCGCACTGGTGGAAAGGGAGCCCAGGACCTGTGACCTCTTCTGCTGACATGGGGACCTGGGGTGTGTTTGTGGGGGGACACAGGATGGTGCCTGGACAGGGGAAGGATGAAGCTGCCGCACTCAGGCTTTGGGTTTTGGTGCATCCAAGGTGCAACCGAAGACGGAGCCCGGTGAACCGGCATGATGATGAAAGGATGATGTCCACCAGTGGACTGATGATCACCCATGGACTGATGTCCACCCAAGGCCAGTGTCCACCAAAGGACAATGTCCACTCATGGACCCAAATCCACCCAAGCACTGATGTCCACCCATGGACTGATGTCCACTCATGGACCGATGTCCACCCAGGGACCAATGTCCACTCATAAACCAATGTCCACTCACAAACCAATGTCCACTCACAAACCAATGTCCATTCAAGCACTGATCTCCACCCATGGACCAATGTTCACCCATGGACAATGTCCACCCATGGACCCATGTCCAACCATGGACCGATGTCCACTCACAGACCGATGTCCACCCAGTGACTGATCCCCACCCATGGACCGATGTTCACCCAATTACTGATACCCAACCATGGACTGATGTCCACTCATGGATCAGTGTCCACTCACAAACTAATGTCCACCCATGGACCAATGTCCACCCAAGGACCGATGTCCACCCATGGACCAAAGTCCACCCATGGACTGATGTCCACCCAAGGACTCATGCCCACTCGTGGACCAACATCCACCCACTGATGGTCCCGTGCCCCTGGTCAATTTGTGAATGCAGTGCCTTGGTGAGGAGAGCCTCCCCTCCCCCTGCCATGGGCACTGACAGCAAAGTGCACTTTTCCTGAATTTATTAATCTTTTTTGCTCTCCCAAACTGTCTGTAAGAGGCCTCCGTGCCCAGCAGCCTCTGCACAGGAGGTGTCAGGATGGTGGAAGCCACCAGCACGGCGCATGACGACATTGTCATTGACAGCACCTAAAACCTTGGAAGTGAGCCCAAAAAACACCCAGAAGAGCAGAACTGGGGACTCTGATTGCTCCTTGCTGTTCTCAAGGGAGGAGAGAGAACTGTTGTGTTTGTTTTTCCATTCCCAGTTCCCAGCGCTGAGCTCCAAGAGCCACCACGGCGCATCCTTTGTCCCGTCATCCCTGGCGGTGGCACCACATCAGCTCGCCTTGTGCTGGGCTGGAGCCTGGGACAGTCAATTTTGTCATCATCCCAACCACTGTCATCACCCCAGCAACTGCCATTGTCCCAACCTCTGTCATCATCCCAACTGATGCCATTGTCCCAACCACTGCCATTGTCCCAACCTCTGTCATCATCCCAACCGCTGCCATTGTCCCAACCGCTGCCATCATCCCAGCTGCTGTCATCATCCCAACCACTGCTGTCATCCCAACAACTGTCATCATCCCAACAACTGTCATCATCCCAACCACTGTCATCATCCCAACCACTGTCATCGTCCCAACCACTGCCATGGTCCCAACCACCGACTCAGTGCAATGGGGACAAGCCAGCTCCCCTTGGTGCAGCCACCATCCCCCAATGCTTCCTGAGCAGCCAGTGCTGCCAGCAGGGCCGGTGCTGTGTCCCAGTGACGTGGGGGCAGGAAACACGACAGGCTGAGCAGATTGAACTTGCATTAAATAAACAAAAACCCAACGAATCCCAGCTCAACCCAGGCAGCACAGAGCTGAGGGCCTAGCCAAGTGACACTGCCCCGGGTGCAACCCCGAAGACGCGGACGCTCTGTGACAGCAGCGACAGGACTGGATGCATGGAGACATGGGCGATGCGATGACATGAGGACCCTTCCCACTGTCGGCCGCACGCCGGGCAGGACCCGAGGCTCCAATCGCCCTGCCCATGGCTGGACCCGGGGCTCAGCAGCCTCTGACCCTGCCAGAAGGACCCAAGTGGGGCTGATGGGTCCCCCGCACCTTGGACAAACCCTCTGTGTGCTGCAGCCCTGGTCCCTGGGGCCGGCATCCATGGGGCCATCAGTACCCAGCAGCCCCAACAGCCCAGCCCTATCCCACCGGGACTGGGATGCAGGCTTGGAAATTCAGCGCTTGGCAGAAAATGAGAAGTAAAAACCAAACACGGGAGTGCCCGGAGCTCTATGGGGTTCAGGGGGGTGCGTTCACACGTGGAAGCGACAGGGATGAGGGCAGCTACAGTTTCATACACTCTACGGGTAACAAACCAACAGGACAGACAGACAGACACAGCAGAGGCACAACCATGACCACGCAGCGGGCCATGCACACTGGGGAAATTCGCCTGGTGGGCACCCGAACTGGGGCGTGGGCCACAGCTCGGACCCTCTGAGCCCACCCCAGCCTGAGGTCGCCTCCTGGAGGGACAGGGATGCAGAGATGGCATGGAGCTATGGCACAAGGACACGGTCACTGCTGGGGACATGGAGCTATGGCACAAGGACACTGTGACTGCTGGGGACATGGAGCTACAGCACAAGGACACTGTGACTACTGGGGACATGGAGCTATGGCACAAGGACACGGTCACTGCTGGGGACATGGAGCTATGGCACAAGGACACTGTGACTGCTGGGGACATGGAGCTATAGCACAAGGACACTGTGACTACTGGGGACATGGAGTTAAGTCACAGGGACACTGTGACTGCTGGGGACATGGAGCTATGGCACAAGGACACTGTCACTGCTGGGGACATGGGGCTATGGCACAGCGACACTGTGACTACTGGGGACATGGAGCTATGGCACAAGGGCACTGTGACTGCTGGGGACATGGAGCTATGGCACAAGGACACTGTGACTGCTGGGGACATGGACATGGAGCTATGGGACAAGAACACTGTGACTGCTGGGGACATGGGGCTATGGCACAAGGACACCACAATGTGGTGCCGCATGGGATTTTCCCTCCCTAAGGTGACCCAGGGACACCCGTGACCAGGAAATCATGGACCTGAAGGGAAGGGGTGACCTTGTGCATCATCGCTGGGGCTCAGAAAGGGGACGCTGCATCAACCCCACCCTTTTTGGTGTCCCCCACCCCATGGCACTGGGCTGTTCCCCCGGTCACCCCCATGGGCCAAACCCCACGGGATCCCCAGGGAATTTCCTCAGTCGCCACCTGCGAGCAGCAGCAGCACAGGACACCACGGCACGAGGGACACAGACATGCTACCGGGACACACCGGGGTGGGGACGGGGGGGGACACACTCACATGCCAGAGCAAGTGCCACTGCCCCGCTCTCGGCCAGCCAGGAGAGCGGGGGGGACGCAGGGGTGGGGACGCGGGGTGCGTTTGCTATGGGATGGGGACGTGCTCACTTACACAACTCGCCCACCCGCCGGAGG
>NW_010177613.1:0-27558 GCF_000695765.1 Mesitornis unicolor
GACACTGGCCGCCATGTGCCCGTGGTGCTCCACTACGAAAGTGGATTACCGCACTTCACAAGTCCCTCTTCAAAAGCCGCATTCATTCCCCCCCCCCGACAACCCAGCGGGGTGTTAGAGCTGTCCTGACCCAGGCCTCTTCGCACTCTGGCGGCGCTAATTCCGACTGTGGGATAGTAGCTGTGGCTGACAAGATCCTCACTCCTCCTTCCAGATGCACATGGAAAGGGCAAAACCATTCTTTGGCTGTGAGAAGAGGCCCCTTGGGGAACAGAGGAGAGGGGAGAGGACTGCCCTCCATGCTGATACCAAGGCAGCAAGGGCAGTTTTGAGGTTGAACATTTTCTCTGACAGCTGATACCTGGTAGCTGGTCTAAGCGAGCTAGTGCTATGGTCCCATCCCATGTGGCAGCTCGGGGAGTGACTCTGGCAGACACAGGCTTGGTTTTCTGGCATCCCCTGCTCTGCAATAGACGTGGGGAGCATGGCTGCCCTCTCCCTCAGGACACAGCAGTTCAGGCCAGCCAGGCTGTGGCTGTGCATGGACCACACCCCAAAAGCCAGGCACTAGGGAGTTTGTGATGGCTGCATGTCAGTGGGTATGGATAAGGTAGGTCCACACCAGCCCCATCGGCCATGAACACACACACGCTCATTCTTCCCTTTGCCAGCAAAATAATTGGCACGTTGACTAAAGGAGCAGTGGCTCGCAGCTGGCACCAATCAGCCACGGCTCGCTGGCCCCAGCCACTTCACTTTAAATTTGCTCGCTTGCTGTCGCCTCTTCCTTCCTCCCTTTCCTCCTAGAGCTGCACAAAAGGAGCTGGCAGGGCCACCCACCAGCCCGGTGGGCACCACTTACCTTGCCAAGCAGGGCCCCCTCCATGCCCCCTCCTGCTGCCCTCCCAGCTGCTTCGCCCCTCTTTGCCATTGTGTTTTCTTGCCTTTGAAATTGGCAGGAGACATCAGCTACGCTCAGATGATGAAAAGAGAAGGAGAAGCACCTGCTAGCATTTGGGACTTGGGTTTAGAGCAGCGCTTGAGCTGAATACATACACCCTTATTTGGGTACTCGGGGACCAGAGAGTTGGGAGAGGGGCTTTTATTCCACTGATCAGCCAGATCACAGCACAGCAGTTTGCAGAGAAACCACCTCCTCCACCCCTCCCCACACAAAACTATTATTTTTAAGCACTTCATGCACTGAAT
This sequence comes from Mesitornis unicolor, assembly GCF_000695765.1. NCBI lineage: Eukaryota > Metazoa > Chordata > Aves > Mesitornithiformes > Mesitornithidae > Mesitornis > Mesitornis unicolor. Next base: position 1,210 of record NW_010177613.1, read on the forward strand.
ATTAAAGTGGTTTTTACCTTGCAATGGGAACACTGTTGGGGAGGGGTAAATGAACTAACCAACAGCAGCCTTTTTGCCCAGTTACACTAGTGACAGTGTGTATTGTCATCTGCATACATTGTGTCTCTTGAAAACATTTGGGACCACAAGAGTTTCAACTTGTAAGACACTTTTTAGTACCTAGGAGCAGACAGGCAGTCTCCAACATCAAGCAAGAAGTGAAGTATCTTTGTCTGGGACATGGGAACTAACAGAGCGAGGTAAACTACTCGTGCTGGTTGGTTGTCAGCAGTTTGCTCATTTCCAAGGCATAGATCCAAATGGGTGACCAAAATCAGGCTTGGACTTTCTTCTTTCAGACTTGCTATTACTTTTTCATGGGGTTTATTACAAGATATATATATATATGGGGAAGGTGGTCAGTCTTGCACATTTGGCCTGAAGCAAGTAATAGTTATGAGTCCCACACACTCCGAACCAGGCAGCAGCCCAGAGCTGCCTGAGCACAGAGAGCTGGTAATGGCACAAGGTGCAGGCCATGTCACCAGATGTAGCAGTGGGTCTGACAGCAGTACTGAAACATTTGCCTGGCATTGCACCTGAGCTAATAAGCCCTGGGTTTGTTAGCTTGGGCACAGCACTGCACTGACATCAGGGGACCTGTGCTGGCTCCCAGCCCACCAACTGGGATGCCTTTGGGCTGTTTTCCCCGATTCTGGTGCTGGGTGAGCACAGGACAGCTACATCATTCAAAGTCTTCCATCCTTGGTTCTTGTAGCACTTACTAAAGCTGAGGCCCCAGTAGTTCCTCAGCTTTTGCTCCTGCCTACAAGAGGAGATGGCCGAGAGTGGGTAAGCTAAGGATCACATTGGCTGCTCTGTGGAGATGGCCCTGCCTGCCCAGATATTGGGCAGCTGGGTACCAGGAATGCTCCACAGGTCAAGTCCAAATTAGTAAATATCAGCTTGCAGAATAATTTTCAGTCTAGTGAAATATAAGAAGTTTCCTGCTAAAGAGACATTGTTCTGAAGGCTGAAGTTAGGAACGCTCATTTTGCGTCAGCAGAAATGATGCCTCAGTCATTGAGTGGGAAAAACCCCAAGGAAGCGAGAGGTGCAATGATGAAAGGCCATTAACAGCTGCTGAAAGCATCCTTGAACCACAGGAGTAACTTTACATAAATAACTAAAACAGAAACAAAGCCCAGTTTGATTAAATGGCCAGAGCACACACATACAGGCAAACAATTCTAAAATTGATGAAATTCATTCACCTACATGAAAGCAATCTCAAGGATGAAGTTCAAGGGTGATGAACCTTTCTGCTCTTGGTCAAATCACACCCAGAGCTCCATTCTTTAGGTAGCACGATGGTCAAAATCACCAATGGAAACTATATAATCACTTGGCACCTGAAAATCAGGACACATTCATTTTTGTGTCTAACCTCAAATAACTGCTTGGAAACAATATCTGGTGATCTCCCCTGAGGACCCTGGGGCACCTTGCAGGTCACTGTAGGAGCTGGAAACCTCCAGGCCCCTGTGACCACGAGGTTCAGCGGCTCACCGCTACCGATCCTGCCTGTGTAACCAGGTAGGATGGAAAAAGAAAAGCCGTCTGCTAACTTGCAGTTTGCTGCTGCAGCTTACGAGAGGTGAGATCTTGTGGCCGGGTGATTTCTCTGCAAAATGGCTGGCAGAGAGCCTGGATACACATCCTGGCTCATCTCTGCAATTTGGCCCAAGCAGTCAAAAGCAAATGAGGGAGGATATAGCAATAATATGGGGGAGGCTGGAGAGGTAAGAAATTTGAGCAAGAAATAACCAAATTAGACTGTGCCTGGGAAAACTGAAGTTAATACATTTTGGGGGAAATAATCTGAAACACTGCTAATCAATAGCACAGAGGAACCTGGACAGTCAGCAGCCATGGCTGCAACGTGGGACGAGAGAAGCCTGCGTGATTTGGGGCTACCCCCTGAGGGATCGCATTGTGGAGGGAGGATGTGCTGGGGCTGCACCTGGGCTGTTACCATCGTTGCTGTGCACCTCGAGCCTCGGGTGATGCAGAGGGCTGGAGGGCTTTCAAAGAGCACCACTGCAGAGGGAAGGTGGGAGACTACGACTGGATGAGGAAAGCCTGAAAGAATTCAGTATAAACAGCTTTTCCAAATGATGACTAAAGGAGGAGGATGTGATAACGCTCTGCAAGTATTTGAAGGCTATAAACACTAGGGGTGGCTCATTTGCGTTAAGATTAGATGTAATGGGATGAATTTATGGACAGGAAAAAAATGTGTTTCATGCAAGAGAACAGGTACACAGTAACAGAATGTGGTAGTTTCCCAAAGCAAGGGTGGAAGTCCTCTTGGCATGTCAAAACTGCTCTGGGTATGAAAAGAAAACAAGGCCATGGAGCAGTTGGAGCAGTCCAGCACAGGAGAAGTAGACCAGGTAGCTCCTCTACCTTCAGGCCTTTTTCTGTGAGGCTTCCTGTTCTGTAGAAAAGAAAAATACATTCATCGCCTTGCTTAGAATTCCCACTAGAAGCAAGCTGAGTACAAAAGCAGGTGACAGGACTCTTTTCCCACGTTGGCAAAGAACAGTACTCATCATAACCTGGAACTTTCCCTGGTTGTACAATGAAGGAGGTGAGATGTCCTGCCTTGTGTGGGTCTTGTTGAGGATGGCCAAGAGGACGTTAAACGGGGTAGTCAGCTGCAGCTGGCTATCACCTGCATCCCTGGCAGCGTGTCAGCTGTGCAAGGTGATTTCATCACACACTGCATTCTTCCTGGAAATGAAATTCAAATTAATTCAGGGTGATAGTGACAAAATGTTTCTCCTGTGCCCATGGCAATTGATTGCCATCTGGGAAATGAGGCAAATAATAGGCTTTGCACATTTTCAAAAGGAATTTCTATACTGTGGCCAGTAGCATAAAAACTGAGTTTGCAGTCTTGTTCCTGCAGAGAGCAAGGTCTGGTTGGACCCTTTCCCATCCATGGAAGGAAAGAGATCCTTATACTGAAGCTCTTCCCAGCATGGTTGGACCATTTCACAGAGGCAGGAGACATGTACACCACTCAATTGAGAGCTCCATCCTGCATGCCTGTCAGCCTACCTTGCATGCTGCTGTCAGATGTAAGATGTTCTAGCACTACAAGCCCCTCTGGCCAGCACAGCGAGGAAAAAGAGAAAAAAAAAGATAAAGAAAAAAGGATTCAGAGGGATTTGCTTCATCTTGCAAATGTTGAGGTGTCTGATGAGAGGAGCACAGGTCCCGACACCTCCCACTTGAACTGGTACGGGAGTTGAAGTCACACCTCCTGCCTTTCAACACCTGTCTTGGGTGTCCTGGGTCACTCTTTGGATGTCGTTTGTGGTTCTGTGACCACACAGACACCTCGGGTGCTCAACTTCAGGTGCCCCGAGCTGCACTGCAACGTGACTGTCTAACAAATAAAGTACAAACATCTGCTGTATTAATTTATTTTCTGAATAAAGCCAATGGCCAGGCACTCTGTGATTGAAATGGAACAAGCACTTTTGTTAGGAAAAGACATTTTGAGACAGTTAACCAAATCTAGAAATAAATTTTCCATACAATGTGTTGGGAGCGTTTGTTGGCTAGGTACCCAGTGGCCAAGCTGTAATTAAATCCTGGGATTGCAGCGACAATCAAACCGGGGAAGGGGCACTCCTGTCCCACCACTCATTTTTCTACACAGTAGAAGTGAGGCAAGATTTTTCACCTCATGTTTTATTCAGACCCCTTGCAGGCTCTGGCTTTTACAGGCATTTTTAAGGAAAAAATCAAGACTTGGATGCAATCCTATCACCTGCTGATGGCTGTCTCCACTCCAGTCAGTGTAAAGGCAGGCAGAAAAGGGGTTTTCTTCCCCCCCTCTGTGTCTCTCTTCCTCTCCCACTCCCCTAAATCTGTGTCATCTATAGAGGCCGGGGTATTCAGTGCTGCTCAGCTCCTGTACTGCGACTCATTAAAATGTCAGACCCAGCGCTGCAGACCCAGGGCACTCACTCCTATTGACATCAATGGACAATGGAGTTGGTGGGAGCTGGGGAAGTAGAAAAAGCCCACAACTTTCTTTATTATGAGATTAGTGGTCAGAGTAGCTTTAAATTACGTTAAACTCCTCTCGTGCCATTAAGCAGAGTTTTCAGGCTGTCCGGTCCAACACAAACACGCAAACATTTCAGTAAGTTTTCCTTTCTTGTGTGGCTCAGGAGAGAAACGTGTGCCTGACACCCGCGCTCTGCTGACGGGATACGCCAGGGCTTTCGTGTCGCTGGTGAGCGGCACTACATGAGGAAAACGGATTTTGCCCCTGTGTTTCCAGCTTTTACAACACATCACGCAAATCATTTAATAAATACAGAGTAAAGCAAAAAATAAATAATTCTGAGAGAAGCCCAAGGTGCCCTGAAAGTGGAGTGCAAAGCTGTCACTCTGCTTCTCTGGGGGACAAAACCCTTCTGTCCCTTCTTTTAAGACTACAAACTCTGTTGCTCTTTCTTTAGTTGCTTCCAAACCTTATCTAACCTATTTCTTAATGGGAAAACAAGACTACTCACAGAAATAGTGCAGAACCTGAAAATAAGCATTGACCAGAGCTAAAATTTCAGTTTGGAAAACAGATCTAATGCTGTCTGTCACCTTCCTCACATTTAAAAGGATCTCTGTACTTGCAAATACATGCCTTTCCTATAGATGAGACTTTTATATCCCCAAATATGTCTAATAATATTTCCAGTTTAATTCTGGAAATTATTTTAATGTGGACTGTCTTCTAATAAACCAATATAATGGAAGCTCATTAAATATAATCAAAAGGTTTCTGATGTACTAAATCACTGTAATATTTTATCATGTATGAAAGTGTAGGTGATTCTCAGCACTGCTAAGCATCTCATACATGAACTACTCTTCCAGGATATTACAGAGGAATTATTTTTTCCATGGGTTTTCCCAAAGAGTTAATGCTTCTGCTTCAGTTCTCATTTTCTGCTGCACCATCCATTTCACAGAGCAAGAGGGGACCTGGCAGCGGCTGCTGTGCGGGCTCAGTGTGGGTTGCCCTGCGGTTCAGTCATGGCCAAGGCAGGAGCGGGCAGTGGTGCCGTGAGGGTGAGGGCATGGGCGCCTGCTCCTCTGGGAGTTTTCAAGTAAGTGCTAAAAAGGGCCAGCACCTGTGTGGCACAAGGCATTTAATTAGCATGTTAAATACTCACATCTAAGTGTCAAAACAGTGCCAGCTGAGCAGGAAAGCTGCGTAACTCACAGTTTGAAGGAAAAAATGATATTTGCAAACATTTCCACCCCCCACAGGTCAGTTGTTGCCTTTTGAATAGCAAAAGGGAATCTGTTTTTTTTGGAAGCAGGACATACATTGAAGTCTCTTATTAAATCAGCTGGCTGAACTGCAACTGCTGAAGGCAATGGTGAGAACTTGCCAGCTTCTTTTGAAAAGCCTCTTCTTGTTCTGGGCATGGTTTAGGCTATGCAGGTTTATTGCAGATGCTGAACTCTCCCCCAGAGGGTAGGGGCACACACTTTGGCATACAACACTACACATTTCTGGGACACTGAAAGGCTGCCAGAACAAGTTATCTTGCTCCACCTGGAACCAAGTGAAAAGATTTCTTTCTCTTTGATTCCTCCCTTGACTCGGCCAGATGAACTTGGAAACTCAACCTGCCAAATTCACACAGTTTGAGAGGGTTCAGATTAAACCTATGGGACCTTACTGTGCTCTCCAGAGCTTTTACCTCACATTCTTCCTCCACCAGTCTCTTCCAGCCCTGAGGGGCTGATGCAAAAAATCCTAAGGAAAATGTGCAGTCCCTTTAGTTGCACCTGGAGCGAAGCTGGCCCAGCACTCACACATGAATGCCTTCCATTTTGGCCATCTTCTGGATGGGCAGGTGGCAGTGTCCTCCTCTGGCAGCAGAGGGCAAGCAGGTATCTCACCTGGCATTGCCCAGTAACAGGCAAGGTTCCTCTGCAGCCTCTATTGCCCTGAAAAGGTTTGTAACTGCGACATAGAGCCCTCACACTTAAAAAAAGCCAACACACACACACACACACAAAAAAACCCAAGTAACAAAAAAAAGCCAAACTAACCCATCAGCCCCCCACCAAGTTCTGTTTTAGAGACTATAGTTGCTTTTAGTGTAGAGAATAGCAGTGATGTTCAAACCACTCATCTAGGAATTACAAAATCTACTCCCCTCAGCGCTGCCATTAGAAGCAAGAGTGCAGCCTTGCTGGTAGGTGCTCTGGGGGACCACAGGAAGAGAATTAATGCTCCTTTGGGCATTATGTTCTGCCATGCTCCTTTCCCCATCCTTGTGAAGAGACAGCCAAAAGAAAGATTGCTGCCAGTGGAGAAGAGGGTCCTGTAGGGACAGGACAGGGGCAAGGGTTTTAAACAGAGAGAGAATGTTTAGACTGGACATGAGGATGGTATTCTTCACAATGGGGGTGGTGAGGCACTGGCACAGTGAAGTTGTGGGTGCCCCATCATTGGAAGTGTCAAAGATCAGGTTGGATGGGGCTTTATGCAGCCTGGTCTGGTGGAAGATGTCCCTGACCACGGCAGGGGGGTTGGCTAGGTGACCTTCAAAGGTCCCTTCCAACCCAAACCACTCTATGAATTTAAGAGCACCTGCTGCAAGTGCCAGCGAGGGGGAAACCGAGGGTGCTGGGCACATTGCAGGATCAGGCCAGGCATAGAGAGCAGACCCTGCAAGGCAACCTTGACCAGGTGTGTTTTCGTCATTGAGTACCGGTCATTTGGACATATTAGATGACAATGTCCTGGCTTGCTGGGAGCTGATGAAAATGAGAAGGCACCTGGGGAAACCTGAGAGAAGCAAGAAAACAGGAGGTTAGAGACAAAACTGCAATTTTTAAATCCCTTTCTTCTCTAGAGTTTCACAGTCTACTAGGTTTGGCCTAAGCTAACATGAAAGATCTCGTGTGCTTCCTGTTACATGTGAAAAATTACATACACACCAGTAACTTCAGTATTATTATAATTTTTTAAAATTGGACTTCACACGTAATTTTTACTAAAAATATGTATTTTGAGATTTATAGCTCATCTTAGCCTGGCTTTCCTCAATGAGCGTGACCGGAGTTTTGGGAAGAGTGATGAGATACTGCGTCTCCCAGGCAATGCCCATCGCTGCCCAGAGCTGAGTCAGTAGAGCCAACTTGCCACCTGCATCTTTAATAATGTCAAACAGCCTCAAAACACTGACATCTGCTCATGAAGTTTGCAGTTTAAGTGATTTCTCAGATATGCAAGTCAACACTCTCTACCTGGAACCTTGCTTGGAAAATGTTTGACATTTCTATAGCAGGCATTTGCTCACTTAGGAAAAAATTATCCAGAGAAAATAAGGGCTTTGCTGCTCAGCCAATTCTTACGCACACCACAAGTGTGCTCCCCTATCATCTCATTTTGTCATGTTTCTACAAGGGGGAGACACACTACAGCCATCAATCTGCTTGCAGGCTTTTCCCTCCTCCAGGATCTCTGCTCCACTGCCATATTTTGTTTTATTTTCACTTGACAGCTCACTAGCAGAAGACCAATAAAACTGAGAGTTTTTCATTATTTAACTAGAGATACTTATAATTGCTCAATAATGTAACCAATCTTGTAAGGGGATTTCAATTTTTGCCCAAATACAAAAAATCTCTGGCAGAAATTCATTATTTCTTGCAATTTAAGCAGGCCTTTTTAAAGCCCAAATGTATTTAAAATGTCTCATCTTTTCTTTTTTTTTTTAAATAGCTTTGTGTGTATACTGTGGGGATTGGGCCATATAATCACATAAAGAGTTGGATAAAATCCAATCCAGGTCAGCTGCTATTACAGGAACAAATCAGACTGGAGCTGTGTTGGCTGCCAGTGAGTCGGAGATTAACCCCGGCGTGCCAAGTCTGTGGTTGGGTTCATCTTTTACCAACCCACATATTGGCCAAGAATGGTGTGCGTGTAGCAGTCATGCACACACGTACATACCTGGAGAGAGCGCAATGGCCATGCATGGCTATATACCAAAAAAACCTCAAACCTGCCCCATACACCAAAACGGGGCTGCTGGATGCTGTGGTGGTTATAAAGCGAGCTCCCTGCTCACTCAGCAGCTTCAGATGTGTTCAGCAACTTGCCACATCAGGGCCTCGTGCTTAAGTAAACCACAGCAGCAGCAGCAGCGGCAACCCCAGCGCAGGTCTGGGGGGAGCTCCTGACCCTGCTCTCCCTATCACAGCTTTCCCAGCCTTCAGCCCTGCTTCAGACCCCATACCTCAGCACTGGGGAGCAGAATCTGATGGCACAGCATGGCCCAAACACATATTTCCACTTAAATTTGAGAAGAAACTTCTTCTCAGTGAGGGTGACAGAGCACTGGAACAGGCTGCCCAGAGAGGTTGTGGAGTCTCCTTCTCTGGAGACATTCAAAACCCGCCTGGACGCCTTCCTGTGCAACCTCATCTAGGTGTTCCTGCTCCGGCAGGGGGATTGGACTAGATGATCTTTTGAGGTCCCTTCCAATCCCTAACGTTCTGTGATTCTGTGATTCTGTGATTCTTCCTTATAAAACCACAGAACAAGATGTTTGGCTTCTGTTACCAGAGGCCTGGGATATAATTAATCCACCCTATCTTGCATTTTTAATTACATCTGCACTCAAGTATCCAAGTCTTTCGCAACCCCAATACTTGTAAGATGCAGGGAAAATATTACATACAGCCCTGTTTTCACAGGGAGAGAGGCCGCAGCATAAAGACTCGGAACAAGGAGGGCAGACTTCAGAGAAAACCCGGAACATGACTGAGAACAGAACCCAGATGTACCCAGGCTCCTGCTTTGCGTTAAATACAGCACTAGGATCCCTCTTGTTCATGATGCCAGTATAATGGCATTTCCTCTCCTGGAATGGTGCGCTCGTCTTTGGCCAGCACCTCTCTCTCTGTTGGAAAAGTCAGAGGGAGAGAGGGAGAAAAAGGCCAGAGAAACACAACCGAAACAGTTTTCGTAGTGCAGAGGACCTCCATACAAGGCGAGGAAGAGGTGCAGGAGCCAGTGGAGGACCGCTTGGTGCTTGGTGTCTGAGGGAGCTGCAGGCAGACCGGCACAGGGCTGGGCTTCAGCCAGCTGCAGAGTACCAAAGCTCGGCATCAGGGAAATTGGGATTAGCCTGGGTCTGCTTCCATTTTCTCTGTGTCCTGGAATGAGCCATTGAACAATCTGGGGCTTATCTACTGGGTGGGGGGAACTTTGGTAGAGTGCTTTAAAGTAAAAGTTTGACATGTGCCAAGTACCTTGAGGTAACTCCCAGGTCAGCCCAAATGCAAGGCAGATCTCTGCTCCCAAAGGTGCTCGTAGACCTCTTGTCCACAGGCAGTTTGTGCACAGTATCACAGACACATGTGTCATGATGGATGTGCTGTGAAGTCCCACCTTAGTGCAGTGTACTGTGGTCCTGGCAGGGCTGGACTCTTCAGGGATTAGGGAAACATCACCCTGGAGGATTTGAAAAAAATCTTCTTTCTTGAGCAGAGCTTTTGATACTTTTTGATACTGTTTAATTACTTCATGGAGCTCTTCCAGTTTATGCTTGCAACCTACAGAAAAGGGCATGTTGGTTATTTAGAAGGTCACGTGGCTCGATATTAGAGTTGGGAAGATGTACAGTTTTACTGAAGGCACTGTTTTTGACTCCAGGCCTGCGTAAGAACCACTAAAATGCACGTACTGCATGCTGCGCTATAAGGTAGCTGAGCAAGGCTCACAGCCCAAGCTTGGAGGACAACAACTGCTCCCACAGCATGGGGAAGGACCCAACAGGGCCCCTCACCCGAATTGGCTGCTGTCTCTAGCCAGTGGTGAGCCTATGGAGAAGCAGGCAGCATACAGCCCATGCCACAGCTGATTTATGGATGGTGTACCTGACAGCCTGCTCCTCTTCCTGCCTGCCTTGTTAAGTTTTGTGACCACAGCCTTCAGTTGCACACGAGGAATTAAATGAAGAAGCCATGGCTGACATCCCGATGGAGGCTGTGCTGTGCTCTGTGCAGAGCTGTGCTGCTGCACTGTCGGCATTTTTGCTCACTCGGGCATGCCTGCCTGTGCCATTCCTACCAGACTGAAGCTCTCCAAGAAGTTTGGCCCCCAAATGAGTGTCTCTTCAAGGCATTCCTCCCAAAAACACAGATTGGGCAATGTAATCCCTCAGTTCCCAGGTACTTTTTCTAGGCATATCTTTAGTGTTCCTGTGCCACTCCGTGAGGGTCTACAAACCTGGCAATGGGGACAGTTATTAAACAGGCAGGATGGGTACCTTAGACACTCTGTCATTGGACAGAGATGGCTCCGCCCTCCATCAGCAGAGGAGCTCAGGGCTGTCAGCACCTGCCTCTACATTTAGAGACAGGGAAGACCAGGAGATCCCAGAGCTGCATCAGAGCCCAGGGCTGTTTAAGGTTTCATCCAAAACACCACAGATCCCAAAGGCATCCTCTCCTCCACCACATCCAGATTCTTTATTGCCTCTGGAGGCCCAGGTGACCTTGCCTTCCTTACGCCACATCCTTAGACTTGTGCCTTCGTCTCTAAGAAGTCCTCTTTTCCATCCAGGCATGCACAGTGTCCTTAGCAATTTGTTCTCCTTAAAGCCAGGGGCCCTGCGTGAGAAAGCATCTTTTCCTACATCTACAGGTCTTGTACTCAGTTTGAAATATGAGATATACTTCTGGTTCTGCTCCGTTGCTTTGTGCACATGTTAATGTGAGTGTGGGATTTCCATGCAACTTGAGACAGAGATTTTCTTTGGTAACCACATCGATGATCCTCCTGAACCCTGTGGCTTAGGGATCCCTTGGCAGCCCGTCACCCATTTTCAGATGGCACAACTCTCTCCTCTAGTATTTACCCTCTCGTGCTCACAAGGAGCCTCCTGTAAACATTTGCCAATTATCCCTAAAAATCTCTTCTGCATGATGTCTATGAAAAGCTTTCTAAAGACCAGCATTTTCTATTTATGATGCTAATTCAGTCTCCCTGTTCCCTCAGTCCCCAGCCTGCCTGTGCTGTAAACTGTCTGGGCAGGACCAACACTTGTCCTTTCTTTGGCACAAGGGAATGGTGGTCCAGGATGAGTGATACTCTGTCAGACAATATCAGAAGTGGTCAACAAATAATGAGACTAATGCAGGGGAAAGCACTTACTGGAACACTGGTAGGAGAGATCAAGCAATTCCTCCAAGAAGTAAGTTATTCCAAATATCATCTTCCTTCATGCAAATCGACCCATCAGGACCTACGCAGGTTTGACTGACCACATTTACCCTCATCAGAACCTGCTTCCCTACTAACTCCTCAACTCCTGATACTCTTCACTTTGAGAGCCCACAAACATAAATTAATTAGAAATAAAATTTAATTTACAACAGCAAAAACAGTCACATTTGGAAACAGTCTAATCCCCTGATGCTCAAAACCACATCACATTATAATTTATCAACCGTCACATTTTTAATGATGTCAGACATTTGTCATAAAATAACCATTAAATTGGTATCTAATGGCTTCTAATAAATGTCAAAATGAACTTGCAGATGCCTATTTGAAATATATTAGGAGCTATTAAAGAACAATTATAAGGAAGTTTCACAAATAATATTTTATATAAGGTATGTCGCAGAGCCACACAAGGAAGGGACGATGACATTTTGAGGAACTGCTGAAAATGCTCCCTCATGCCCTGTATTTCTGCGGCGATGGACTGCAGACCTCTCTGGAGAGCGGCCCACGCTTCCTGGGCATCCAGAGCCCTCCCTGCAGGATGTAGCCCAGCCACTCACGATGTGGATGCCGTAAGTCACTGCTTTAAGGCCCAGCACGGGCAATATGTGGGGTAATGGCATTAGCCCCTCTCTCCCATGTCCTCTTCTGCTCCAGAGACAGGAAGGTGGCCCAAACCCTTCCCCAGCATTGCAGGGCCAGCTCTACCCTCCGGGCTTCTGGGAGCTGCTGGGGCAGGCAGGGACGTGGGGCAGGAGGGGAGAGCCGCCAGCGCGGGGAAAGAGAAACGGGCAATGACATTTGCTGACATTGGGAGGGGACGGGAAGGGGAAGATCTCCAAGGGAGTGCAGAAGATGTAGCGAAGGATAAATGGAAAAGGGGATATGAATAGCCACTCTTGCTCTGCAAATGTAAGTGAGAAAGAGGGGTACAAAGTTGAGTAGAGGGACAACCTGAGGTCACCAAATACTGAAGTTCGCCTATGCACTAAACCCTACAGTGTGCACAGTTTACTACTGACTCAAAGAAGAGAGCTCACACCACTGGCACTACCCTCCCTACCACCCTTTTCTCCAGTCCACAGATTAACGAGACTCACCCTGTGTGGTATGAGCACACCCTGGGGTGTCTCAGGAGGGCGCTGAAGTCCACCTTTGCCTTCTGTCTCAAAGATCTCCAGAACCAGCTGTGTACTGAGAGGCACCAGTGGTCTACGTTATGTCCATGAGTCCATGCTCCTTCTGGAGCTGTGGTTCAAAAGGTGCAGCTTTTGTATATGTTGAGTACAAATACACATGTATATACGTTTTATATAAAATATACAGCTTGTTAAAAATATGTTCAGGTATGATGCCCCTAGCTTCTCTTGCAGCACAGTGGTTACTTTCATCTGCTATACCTTGAAAATGACTGACAAACATGTAACCTTTCAACATTAGGAAGAATTTCATAGTATTCACGGGCCTGTATTAGTCCAGCCACAGTTTAGAAATAGTTAAAAAGAAGAACTTAATCCCAGCTTGCTCCATTCCAATGTCAGGTTCCCTTAAAAGAGCAGCTTGCTTTCTCCCATTGTGTTTTTTTCAGTTTAGCCCTCACAAACAGGAGGAAGGGAGGGATGGGACTGGATGGGACCGCTAATCCTGCTGGGGCCCAGGCCAGCGTGGTGAGGATTAGGTAAGCAGGAGGCTGTGGAGCCCGATGGGGACAGCACATTCTGGCATGGTCGGGAGAGCAAGCAACAGACCAGCGCCTTACACAAGTAGGTATCAGCAGCCAGCAATAGAACCATTGTGTCAGGACACAAGTATGTTGTTATGCTCCACCTTCCGTCCTATTTGCTTCTTACAGTACTATGGCTACTTTCCTCTCCCATTTATGTAGCTGAGAATTGGTCCTGACACAGAAAAGCAAGGAAAAAAATCCCATTCCCCCCACCCTTGCCATCACTTATGCTGTAAAGGACTTGTTTATACAACTGTGGAAGAGGGTGTGCATTTGCATATTAAATGGGATCAAGAAAATATGTAACATATGTTGCAAACAGAAATAATGTCTACACACACATGTAAACCTGGGCTAACAGGTCCTGCCAAAATATTTTAACCATCTGTTTTTACTTAGCTGTTTTTGAACAAATTATGTTTATTATGTTAATTTATTTTACTGTCAACAACACCAAATGACAGAGTTGCTGCTAAACAACATCATTATATATCACATTCTGGCATAATACCAGCAGGTTGGGTTTTTTAAATGCATCAGGAATAAATACATATTAAAATGTCAGTTTGTTTAAAAGCTAGTTCAGGATGGTAAATACATCTGCACAAATTCGTAATGTTCCAACAGACGCTGTTTTCATGGAGGCTACTTAAAGGTAAGGCACTTCGACAGGACTCGGAGAAAGGCCGGAGCACAGAGGTCCTGCCTGGACTCCTGGCTCCAGCTCTGAGGTTGATCCCAAGAGACAGGGAAGGGAGGGAGCGAAGAAAAGGCTGATTCACATTTTAAGAAGTTGTGACTAAATTTCCTGTGAGTCTATCTTCATTTGTAGCACCCAGGAAATCTTCCTTACATGAAGAAAAACTGAAATTGAGATCAACCATGAGACAATGTTGATCTTCACCCCAGGACCATGTCCTGTTCCACAGCATACGCTGTTTGTGTCTGGGCAGGAGTCCCTGCCCCAGGGTGTGCCCCTGAGCTGAGGCAGGACAGGGACACCCAGTGCCACAGGCAGCTGCAAGCCCACATCCACCACGTGAGGACAGTGAGGGTGCTCTGGAGGTCACCATATCCTCTCAAAAATCCCCCAGCAAGGAAGTTGCCTAGTATCCTCTGGATCAGCTCCTCTCTCTTGCTTAAAGCACACTCTGCTTGTTTCCCAATAGCAAATCTTGGTTTCAGCAGGTTTTTTTTTTGCTGACACCCCTAAGAAGAAAGATCTCTCTGGAAGGGAAGGATCTGTCAGTGGCTTCCTTGCCCTGCTGGCTGCCCCACTTCACTGTCCACAAGTGCTGCCCAGGCAGAATCATTCCTCTTCCCATTTCCAAAGTCAGTACCTGTTCTCCTAAATCAGTCTGCTTTCCCCAGTCCTGTTCCCATGTAGATAGCTGCTCACACCTTCCCTATCAAATACAACTTTTTCTCCAAATAAGTGGTGCTAACCTCCATCTCCCATGCAGGAAATGTGATCTTCTCCTCTGGACATATTTCCCTTCCACAGCTATTCATGGGATGATGTAGGCTGTTTTTGTTGCCAGATAGTAGAAACACAGCAGCAGGGACATAGTAGGACAGGTTACGGCATTTTCCCTGCTGGTTTTATGTGGACCTCTGTAAGAGGGGAGAAGAGAAGGCGAAAAAAACCTGAAGTCTTCAGAAACACTGAAGAACCAGAATGGAACAAGATGAAAGTGGAACAAGCAGAAAGCCCAAGATGAGATGGGAAGCACAAGGACTGCTCTCTGGACAACCACCACACTCCAGCAGTTTGCTCTGGGAGCTGGAAGAACTCGTGACATGTACGCCAGTGACAGTGTGATGTATTACAGGATATGGTACAACATAAAATACAATCAGACCATGGTTCTGCAAAGACTCGCACATATGTGTAACAGTGCACATGAACCATGCTGCTGAGGCTCGAGGCATTACTTGGGTGCAGATGGTTGAACACATGCACAAAACCTTGCAGAGCCAGAGCCCAGGAGAGGGCTGATCAAGGAGGAACTGAGAGATCCTAACGCAGCATAGCACTGGCTCTGATACTGAATCAATTAGCTGAGAGACAACCACTAAGGAAATATGATATTGCTTTCTGGGGATTAAGGAGTAGGCATCTTGGGATGAGATTTTGTTTAAGACAAGGAACAGGCTCCTTTTGATTAACCAGAGCCTTTTGAGACGTATAGCAAAGAAATACAGTGCACATAAATATTTTGATATTTTGCTAACAAATATTATAAGCCATGCCACCTTTGTTTAAATGCCCTTCCTCATCATGACAAGGGTTGTTCACATGGGATGGCAAAGGAATCACTGTTTATAGCATCCAGTGTCAAGTGCAGCACATGTGAGAGGCAACACCGCGCAGTGCAAAGCTTGGGGGAATTCCCCCTCCCCTCACTAAATTCTGATTTCATGAAGAGAAAGGTTACATGGTTTATATTTCAGGAGTTGAAGTCCTGCGAAAATAAACCTCAGTCCAAGTACTTGTCCAGCATACAACAGATATTCCATAAAATGTATGGGCTGATTTCACGCATATGGCTGCTCATTTTACAAGGGGATGATTAAGATGGTCATGGTTATGTTGGCTTTTAGTCCACAAATGCCTCAGCTGTTCTGGATTCATTTAAAATCATAATGTACCTCTGTGTGCAAAAAGCAAGCAGCCAGCAGTCCTCTGCTCTCGTGGTCCTGCAAATCCAGCCCTTTGCTTTAGATGGTGTTTCCAACACGGTTCATTAGTTGCTATTGACTTACGCGGTCCATCTCTTTCTTCTCGCAGCCTGCCACCTCCCTCTGCTCTGGCACCAAAGAGACCCATGGAGTGGGCAGGGCTGCCTTTGAGCAGAGATTAATTTTTATTGCACTTTGCTGGCTTCCACCCCCCTTCCTGCTGCCTTTCTTGTTCTTTGATATCTCCTGACTGGCATTTCGCAGCTTGCCTCCTGAGGGATGCCAGCCCGCCCGGCCCCAGCCTTCCAGCCAGAGGGTGCCGAGCTGCTCTCTGGCCCTTTTGGAGGAGAAATTTCTTGAGAAGAAGTGTTACCAGGGAGAGTGCAGTTCAGAAGTGCTTTTCCCCCACCCCCAGGACTGAAACTTCAGCACTTGCACCCTAGCTCAAAAGAGAAACATGTCTGGCACCATTGGGAGAACCAGCTTTTCACTCCCGGGAATGGAGAAAGCATCTGTGGTGTGGTCTGGGTGGTGCAGCTTTGTTATTGTGTGCAGTGTTATTCCTGATGTACTCCATCACCTCCCCAGGAGTCATGCAGAGAGTGTGGCAGGCTGTGACTCAAAAGACATAACCACCTTTTCCCATTTTAATCTGATTTGGTCATCTCAGGATTTTCATGCGCAATCTATTTGATACTTCCTGCTTGAGAGGTTTTTTCTTGCTGCAGCTGCCCAACATCCCTTCCCCTCACACTCCTCCACATCTTTTCCTGCACTTGGTTTATCTCTTCTCTGTAAAAAAGAAAGGCATTTATTGCTTCATTCACATTAAGTGATTATCATGTAACAGAAATAAACTGCTTGTTCCTATATAATCATAGATCACTTTGCAGAATGAAGGCTTGAAACAGCAGAGGTAGAAGTCTGCAATCTTTTCCTCTGAAGCAATCTTCGTTTCTTAAAAAAAACCCAACAAAACAAACCCTAAAACCCCTAAGTCAGTATCTTCCCGCAACTGCAGCTGATTTCCTGTGTAAACTAAAACCATGTGATATTCCATAAATGCTTCCAGCTCTAAATTACAGGAAATGAAAACCATCATGGAAAAGGAAAGCTTTGGACTTAATTCCCAGATCAGATATCGTTATAACACCATTTCAGTCTGATTACAATTTGGATGCTTTCTAATATACCTGCTAGTAATTAAAGGGGCTGGTAACAGCTGATAGAGCGCAATGTCACCCAGGTCCCCGCTGCAGGACACAGGCATCTTCCACACCCAGGGCAACGTCTCAGAGGTGCCACAGCTGAAATCATGAGCTGAGGTTGATCATGGGAAGCATTTTTATGTAGCCTTTGTGAAGGTCAGGCTCTAAGCTTTCAACTGTATTAAATTGCGTGTGCCATACACAGTCACGGTTTGCAATTAGCTGGCCACACACCCACATCTGCACGTGTACGTGCTTCTTCACCATTAGGGCTTAATGGCTGTGCAGCTCTTCATTGCTCAGGGACACTTTTTGCAGTAAGAAAGAAGCAGTTGTGCAAGGGAATGTGAGCCAACAGTGGCATAGACCATAGATGTTACAAGAATATAGGAAAAGAGTGGAACTGATCTCACCCCACCCCACCTGAATTTGAGATATATGCTTTGTCCTTTAGGACTGGTGCTGTCTGCTGCTACTCAGAGCCCGAGGGCTGCTCCCTGCTGGACTAATTCCATGGAAAGCTGTGGGAGACATTTAAGCTGTGTTTGCTTGCTGCTGTGATGTGCACCACGCAGTCTGAATGTACAGGAGATCTCCATGTTCTCCCCGTAGGTCCCTTAACAGAGAGTACTCGCAGCCCCTCATAGCTGTGATGAACATACTGTAGGGTTAACAACCCTCCACGTTGATTCTCTGTAGCTCTGGCTTGCTGGCAAGACAAGTGGCTAAGCTGAGATTTATGGACACTTGTCCCAGTGTTCTCATCCTGTAAATGACTGCAGAAAGGGGATTTTCATTCCCGTGACCAGCACATTCTCTTCATTTCTGCAGAGTATCTGTGTCCTTCAAGGCACTAAATCAGCCTGGCACAGCTAAGAAGTTGGGACTTCAATTAAACAAATTAATTGCAATGCTCTTATACTATTTGTTAATTGATACGCTAGGAGATTTTATCGTTTGTTCAGTCAAGTTCATGATAATTTTCCTTTTGCATCGATGCAGTCTGATCTGATTATCAGACTGAAAAGAAGTTGAGAAGTACTAATTTTAAGGACAGTTCTTGGGTGCACAGGAGCAAAGCATCACTCTTAGAGTGGAAGGGAGTCTTGCTGCGTGTCAGACCAATGCCTGTAAGCCACAGTCACCCTTTCAGATGTTTTAACCATTGCTGTCACTTTACACATAAAACATTTGGGGCAGTCCCTGGTGCCTCTGGATGTTAAATCCTAGGCTGTCCTGTTCATGGTGCTATGAAAACATTTCTGTAAAGAGGAATATCTCAACTATATATCATTCACATGTAGGTCCACATTGATTTCTGTCTTGTCAGAATATGGGAGATGCTCCAGTGGGGCAGAGGGTCCCACGAACCATGCCAAAGCAACTGAGACAATTTGGACAAATGGAGGACTTCAGCCAATTCTTGTTATAAGCTGTTCTTGCTGAACGTCCCAAATGAACAACTTCAGTGCCAGCAAAATCATTAAAGCAAACAGCTTTGCCTTGTTCCCTACCCAGCAGACATTTCTGTTAGGGTAGGTCATTAGTTATTCCTGAGGTTGTTAGGTTATCACATTGAATCTTAATCCAACTAATTCATCCCAGCACACTCCCATTTGTTTCTAGTGCTTGCCTTTTAAAATACCATTAAATCATGTCAAAGGTCTTCTCTGCACCTGCCAAGAAAGCTGCATGCATTCTCTGATTTTCTTTGCCAGGTGAATTCTATTTTGTATATTCCTGGAGAAGGCAGCTCATTGCAAATCCTATTTCTCCTTCTCATATTTCTCCTTCCCAAGCACGCTTCCTTGCATGCACTGGGGGATTTTAACTTTAAGATACCCAGCTCAGTCTGGGCTCAAGTCAGTCACTGCTGTCCTGAACAGATGCTGTCAGATTTCCATTGCCTCGAGCAAGCCTGGGTGTCCCACTTTCTCTTGCTGAGATAAGAATTTAGCAGGAGGAAGAAAGAGGAAACTATTTGCCTTTGATAGTGTAATGTAAACATAAAGAAATCCCAACAAAACCTGCCCTTCTTGTGCATAAAACCCTTTGGTTAAAAATTCTTAGCAGGAAACTAAAAATAGAGAAACTCCACCGAGATCAGTGCACAGCTTTAAACCAAACATATAAATTAATAAAGAAAGAAATAGCATTCTCAGTCCTAGATAGCTTGTAGTGAATTAGACCAAAGCTTTTACAGAACAAAGGAACCAAAAAACCCCTTAATCTCACTTTGAAGGAAAAAAGTCTCTGATCACTCCACCTGCCACTTCTCTCTGTGCCAAGAAAAACCTGAGTATACACCAAAAATATTGAAGGAGAGTCGAGTGTTGCATTAAATTTATGTACCACCAGAGACAGAGGGTTGAATGTGCTGACTGAATTTATTCTAATAACTTAGATGGGAAAAATCCATACTGCAAATCACCTTACTTAGGTTGGTTTAAGAAGAACTATTTACCCAAGAAATAAAAAAACCCAGAGTGCTGATTGCTTGCTTTCTTACCCAAGAAGCAAGAAATTCACATGGACAGAGCCTGAGATTTTTTTTTCGCCTAGCTGTAAAATACAACAGAAGAGGAGTAATTTGCTAGGCTGGGTAAAGGATTTTCCACAGAAAGGAAGCAGCATTTGCAGAGAGCATGTGTTTGTGCATGTCGTTGATTAAACGTTCACAACTGGTACAAGATCTGAAGGCACACAGGGGACCAGGACGTCCTGGCGTTGTGCTGATGTTGCCTTAGTCGCCATGGTGAACCTTAGGGAGCACGTTGGGTCTTGTATTTCTGAGGCCACATCATTGGGCCAGACCTCTCTGCTCTCAGGCTGTGATGTGCCTGTTACCTTATGGCAATGCTTGTTTGCAGGCTCCCACCTCATGGATACACCTACACTGGGAATTTGGGTTTGGGAGAGTGGACAAGAGGCATGGGCTGGAAATGGACAAGGTACACAAATCCCGGGGGGGGGGCGGGGTAAATGGGTTCCTGCAGCTGTATTCATTGCCAGCAATTATAAAGTGAAAGTCACCTCCACCCTAAATTATATTACTCGAAGAGGGCAGACCACGTCCCCGCACTTTGTCCAGTGACACCCGTGCATGAAGGTCACATCCCGTGTGTGGGGAAGAGGAGTTAGGAAGCACCCATGGGAGGACCTGGGGGGTGTGGGGCAGGGAGAGGGAAAAGGGCTTAAAGCTAGAGCAGGGCCCTGGGAAGGCTCAGTACCAAAGATGTCCAAATCTGCTTTAATTAAGAACTGAGGATGTTAAAACCTTGCTGGGAAGCCAGAGTGTCTAAGGCTGGCCTCTGCTGCAGCCGTGGTCTGTAGAAGCTTGTCTGATGTCTGTGCCCACATGGGATCTCTGCTGAAATTGCCACGGAGATTTCCAATTAGCACCAATTGAGGCAAGTTATTTTGGGGTTTAATCGGGCAGACGCACCTCCCCAGGGAAGCAGTGTGAGACCACCCACTCACATTGCGTAAGCCACCAAAAAGCATTAAACTTATAGTAACCACTCTCAACCACTACCAACCCACACTAGATTTGAACCATCCACCAAAAGGTGAAAGGTTAATGTGAGCTAATTTTTTTTAATCATTGCTGTAACATTAGGAAGAAGCTCTGGTAACCTTTTGGGGACTGCTGACTTACTGCTTGGTGTTCATTTGTCTGATCCTATGGGCTACAATCTTGATAGAGTGGTTTCCCAAGAGAGCAAATAAAATCCAAGAGGTACATTTTGCTTCTCAGTGCTTGCCTTCTGTAACACTGAACCCTTCATTAAAAATGTGATAAGCCATGCAATATATTTTCCTGTATATTATAGCCTTTAATCTTTAATGCTAATGACAGATATGTTACCATTAGCGGGACCATATTTTGCTCCACACTTTAGACATTCCTTTGTAACCACCTTTTCCTGTCCTCTTTCAGGCAGATGGTAACTATTTCAGCTCGAATTCCTTTTTATATTAACATAAAGAGAATTTGAAAAAACAAACTAAGCTATAATATAACTAAAATAGAACTTATGGCAGCGAAATGTCAAACATTTTTTTCCTAGCCCTTTGACTTTGCTATTACTAGGTGTGTGCCTTGAAACTGAAGTCAGTTTTGTAAATACTGCTGATGAAGTGGAATCAATCCACCTCAATCACCAAGTCACGCTGACTTCAGTTGTGCCCTGCACAGATCTTAGAGGACAAATGAGTCGCTGATCAATTGGAAAATTCATGTGCTTACGAAGCATGTGAAAGTCATGTTGGAGATTGGGGCTTGGTCCAACAATTAATAATACGGCAGGTCAAGAAGGAATTCCTGAAGTCTAATCCCAGATATATGTTTCTGCATGTCCTTTACACAATTCTTAGCACCTTCCTTCATAGCTTTGACCTTTGTAGCTGTTAAATCTTGATAACAGCACTGATGCCTGTATGTCACGCGAGTTTTGGATGGAGTCATTAACCATGTTGCATCTGCTTATGAGGTTAGCGTTACACTTCCAAATCAGTAACAGTCAACACCCCAGAAATGCTATGGGATTAACCACAACTCTTCTCAGGGTACTAAAGTTGTCATGAAGAAATACATCAAATCTGAGCTGGGGACGAGGGGGTAGCAGCACAAGGAACATCTCTCTATTGATGTGCAGAGTGCGAAGCATGATGGTGTCCAGTCTGCTGCATGTACAAGGAATAAGGAAATATTTCACTCCTCACCTTTATCCTGAGGAGGTTTCCCTTAAAAATTCTCTTTCAAGCATGAGGCTTGGGAGTATGTGACACTCTCCCACAACCCTAAGCCCTTCCTGCAGGTGATTCCTCGGTCCTTGGTGGTGGCCAAGGGGTACCTGGGGCACCAAGGTGTGTGCTAGCCAGGAGACACCTGTGGACAGGGACAGGACAAAGCCAACAGTAGAGGCAAAACTTGGTGAAACTCTTGAGCACGGGAAGGCATGGGGTCACCTCTGCTTGAGGAAAGCCCAGCTGCTTTCCAGCCCCTTGGCCAGCAGTAGGACCAAGACCAGGACTGCCCTGCCCAGCTTGGTGGGCAAATCTGGAGATGCTGCTGACAAGCACACCAGTCCCCATGATCACAAGGCACTGACCCCTGCTGAGCTGCAAAAACCGGAGCCTAGTGCATTTATGCCCACAAAAGCAGTGGAAGAGCCCTGGCTGTTGCCAGTACCACTGGAGCTGCTCCAGGTTATTTTGCAGACTCAAGGCCCGAAGACTAATGCAGCCATCTGATGGGAGCAAGAGCCACCAAGGATAACAATCCACCCTTACCCTAGATAAACGGAAAAGTGTGTCTTCCACAGGCTGGAATAATCCAAAACTAACGGAGGATGTCCAGCTTTTTTGCAGTAATCTAAGTCTTAAAAAATGTTTCACCTTAATGCTATGAACTACATTGTACTGAGCTGGATCACAGCACTCACATTTTACTGGTTTTCATGTCTCAAGTGTGAGGTCCACTTTTGATGTCTCTACTCATAGACGTGCAAGTATGCTTCACTATAGCAGTGTATCCATTATGTGTCTACAAGATCTGGAAGCAAATACAAAACTAGGTAGACATGGAATATTAAGAGGATTATTTTGAGAAATGGTTTGCACATGTGCACACACACTTTGCTAAACATATATACTGAATTCTGGGGGAATAGCTAGACAGGTGTCTAGCCATTTATCACTACTTATGATTCAACATTCAAAAGCAGGATGTGTCTTTCCTATTTGCCAGACTTTGACATTAGGAGTATGGTATTTCAAATAAAAAAAAACCCACCAGCTTCTCTGAGTATCAGGTTATGCTGAGAAACTTCTTCAGGAATTTTGAGATTTATTCCTTCAAAAACTTACTTATTTGTAAGTGAGCACAGCCAGTTGCTCTGCCTTGGCACGTGAGCTGTGAGGGCAGCAGTGAAGAGGTGTCTGCCTCTGTTGATGCTTTCTCTGTTTTTTGGGGGTGGGGGTTTTAAAGCAGTGACCATGACTACTCTACTGAATTTAATGTTGGCAGTGAGCGTAAATCAGACCTGAATATCAAATCCAGTTTTTACTGAATTAGGCTTGGCTGAGATGGGACAGGTCTCTGGGTGTGCAACAGGGACCTCAGAGGCCTGTATATATAATTACTGCTGAAAATACAAGCCCCTACAACCTGCCAGGTTTCTGCATAGTTAGATGATTTTTCCCTCGGTTTTTTTTTATACTAAATTTGCTCCTGAACACCAAACATTTTAGGCATTAATAAACCTTTTCTGCCTCTTTTCTGTATTTCTACTATTAATTTTAAGTCCACCAAGCTAATATTTGAGGACCAGAGTCCTTTTGTTGAGGAAAACCTAGACTTTTCAAAATCCCATCTAAAATTGCAGCAACGGCAATGTGTAAGGACTGTGACTACCGAGGATCCTGCAATACTGGGACAGACCCAGGTAGCCAGCCAATGGAAGGATGCTCTCACTAAAGCCCTGATGTGTCTGACTCAATAAAGCAGTATTGTTTCAATCTTGTGTTTTCATTAGCAGCTCTGTATTATCAGGTTGACATGATAATTCTTAACGGCTGCTGAGGGTCTGTTGTGACTGACAGTGTCGATGTTTTTCTGTTACTTGCACTTGCATCTGTCGTCAGCATGATTAGATCTTTTTCTGGATTTATGCAGAATATTCTTTGCAAGTATAATGCAGTAGCATCAAAATTTAGGCAGTGATCCATATCTAGAGCAAACACTAAATCAGTAATGTAGGCCTAATTAGCACAAGGCGAGGAACTTTGACCCTCCAAGAGTCTGCAGGGCTCTTGCTTGGGAAGGGAGGGAGGCATATGGACCCTCCTTGTTGTCACCAGGTTTGTTACAATTTATTTTGTTACATAAAACTTCTGTCTGTTTCTATTTGAGGAAAGGATTGAAGTCTTCACTTCTTCCTTTATTCCTTACAGTAAGATCAAATAATCAGTAATAGCCTGATATTTTGTGACTGTAAAATGGAACTGAAACCACACCAAAAGTGGAAAATTGTTCAAGTAATGTGTGAACCTTTAGTGATTGAAATTTAACTAAGTAGTGGACTATAGGAAGTACCAGTCAGGCATTTTATGTTACTCCAAGGTCTCTTTTTTGTCATTTTAAAGTGCTACAGGCATAAACAAGTATGGAGAAGTTTTCAGGCCATTAACATTGTTGGACAGTAGCATTTTCAGAATGGGTTTCCCACAAGTCTTCTTTTCTACTTGTGAGAAAATGATACGGTCAAACCTATCACACAAAGGAGATCAGATACTACAAATGAGGTATCTGCTGACTGTCCAGCAGCAAAAATATGTGCATTACTGAGACAATTTATTCCCAGACTTTTTTCTTACTTTTAAATGGTGTTAACAGGAAATTACTTGAGAACTTCCAAGTATAAATTTGGTCTGAATTGCTGAAGACTAACCATATGAAAGGTGAATTTAGAGTAAAAAAAATAGTATAAGCAGCTTAAAGGCTTATAACTATAGATGAAAGATTATATTCTGCATGGGAGTTTTGCAGGCAACTCAGGCAAAAGTGCTCAATGTCACTAACCAGTTTGTCACTTTCCATCACAAAAAAATATTTATTTTAAGATGAGAAACCTCGGCAAATAAAGACGGAAATGTTACAAGCTGCTGAATACCTCATTTTCTTTTAACTCTTACATTTTTGCAAGTATTTTTTTAGTTCTCTTTCTTAAAAATAAATAAATGCAGGCTGTGCTACTTAATAGCATTAAGAGCATCAGTCTTCTCTGCTGGCTGGATCTGGGTCAAACAGCAGAGATCAAAAAGAATATGAATGTACCTGATATTCCAGCATATCCAGAAATAAACTGCATGCAATAGAAGGACTAAAGAGAAGAAAAATATATGTTGAGTATTTTTATTTTCAATGTTCCTTCACAGTTACTGGATTAACTCACCCGTCATCCCTTCTTTACTCATTCAGATCTTGACTCCTTTATCCTCTGCTGGCAAATTGAAGGTCTGCCTTGTGGTCAGAGGTCACTGAATTAATCACTTTAAACAAGAGCTTTGCTGAGGTTTCAGAATTTCTAGTGTGACCTATTTCTCCTTTCTGTTTTCCACAGCTTTCCCAGCTTTTCCCCTGTTGTTCGTAAAGGAAAAATTGGTGGAATAAAATCGAGAGTCAGAAAGTGCCAGGAAATGAGTGGTGGTGTGGCCCAGCTTACAGGAAAGCAGGTGGCTCCTATTCCCAAGCCAGGAGGGCTGGCTTGGTTGCCAGCATCGCTCCAATGCAGAACCTGGCCACAGCAGTGGAGGACACAGAGATGCACCATGCTGGGGTGGCTGCCCATGGGACCTGCAGACTCAGCCCTGGACAGCAAAGCCCTGGATGACAAATCTCCTCCTAATGTTAACACTGGGAGCCACCCTTCAGTCCCAGCACCTGCAGAGAGAAGATCCCAACCCAGTTACACATTTCAACCAACTGGAAATGCAAGATTCATAATCTTACATCCAATGTAGTTTTCAAATTATCATTATATGAGCATTGGAGGTGCTTAGGATTTGGTGGTTTTCTTTGTTAGCTCTACAGGGAGGAGATCACTAAAATAAAAGGAATCTTTGGCCCAGAATGTTTTGGAAGCCTGAACTGTGACCAGATAAGATGAATCAAGAGGAATACATGCCTGCTCTGCTGCAGAAACTGAGCCATGGGGACTGCACTCATACAGTGGCACTGCTTGGAGAGTGGTTGAGTCTCTTAGATGCAGACACTGCAGTGTGCATGCACAGGGACAAGTGTGAGCTAAACTATTGCCAGGCACTCCCGTACAGCATCAATGTGTCCCCTTTCATGCACTGTATGTGTCACCTCTGTAGCTAATAATTAATTCTGGTGACAGAAGTGGTCATCCTGCATGTCTACATCATAAATACTGTTCCTAGTATGAAACCATTGTGTGTACCTTACCTAGAGACCATACAAAATGAAGATGTAGATATATATTTATTTGCACAGTATTTATTTATGCAACGTGGGCAAGGACGAGTCAACTGGAAGGAAACCAGCCCATTTTTTTTTTTACTTAGGATCATTTTCCAGCTGAATCCATCCTCCTTTACAGGTCCCCAGTGCCACTGCCCAAACGGATGTGTGCTTGGGCAGGGTGGCTGGAGAGGGCTAGCAAGGGCTAAGGATGCATGGGCAGGACTGTCCTCGGATGTCAAAATGGTCCTAGCATCTCATTTATTGACTTACCCTGTGTTTCCACTTTTGCAGCCATCTCCTCTCTTGTAACAACGTGGGGGGGCAATTTCCACATGCATTAATATTCCAGAAGCATCTCAACAGCAGCAAATCCTTTGAAGAGAAGAGAAGCTCTTTC
>NW_010177613.1:27589-30374 GCF_000695765.1 Mesitornis unicolor
TTTCCCTTTGGAGCTGATTCCAACGCAAATCCGCAGCTGAACTGTCTAGTGACTAATGCAACAATTGTACCTTGACCAGTTGCAAAATTGTGCTCAGGACGTTTGAATATACTCAATTTCCACTGAACCAAGTGGGATTTAAAGAAAGCACTGTAAAATTTAGTGAAATGAGGGCTGCGGTTGGGATACAGGGCCCAAGCATATTTTCCCTTGTTTTATGGCCTATTCAGATACAGGGAATGTACTACAAAAAAAAGCGTTTCTCATTCACATGCACAGGGCAGTTGATGCAGATGGGAAGAAAAGGGGGCTGCTCAGCCCTTGCCTCATTGGCCCCTCTCACCCACTGACATCGCTTTCAGGCATTCTGCAAGCCTCAACTGCCTTTAACTGTATTACTCTTTTTTCTGTTCCTATGATCTCCAGTACACCTTGAAAGATTGCATTTAGAATGTAAAATAAAAAAGGAACTAATTCTATTAACTCAAAATAGGTCTCTAATTGACCTCTTAATATGGTGTATTTAACATGACACCGTACCATTTTCATATGTAAAGGGGATGATTCTTAATAAATCAGTGCTTCTATTTTCATTCTATAGAATACGTCTTCCAAGGGTGTGGGGAGAAAATTGTGAATTCCTGTAATTTATCACTCTGCCACAGAAACGAATCTGCAGCTGCCATCGACACGAGACAGTACATTTTATGCCTGCCTTCCTGTGCTTTGCTCTTGCAGTGTTGGACTCCACAGACTTTATACTTTTCAAGCTAATAAACATACTGGAAATGTGTATGCGAACATACTTCTTAGTCTTTTCAGTAATAGGAGGGAAAAGGTGTGGACAATCAGCATTTCCCATGGCAGGATTCAGTTCAGAATCACAATTATTCTGAGGAATAAAAAGCATGCAGAGTAGAATTGGTTAATTTGACTTCACATTTGGCTGGGGCTCCTACACAGCATCTCCCGCTGCCACCTCCCTGTCCCCAGCCAGCCCATCCCCTCCACCCCCAGGATGACACTTCGCATTTAGTCTAAACCTTCTCAGATTAAGCAGGCGTGTAATTTACTCCCACAGTAAGGTCCATTGCAACTGCAGAGGTGATGTAAAGAGGTGTTTGTTTAAACAAGAACCTGATCCTTAATGTTAAGCCTGCAGACCTGTGTGAAAGCCCCTCTTGTTTAGGCTGTCAGCAAAGCCTTTTATTTGGATTCAGTCTTGCATTCATCTGGGATCTGTGTGCGGTATTGACTGATGTTTTATTATTGTTTGGTAGATAAAAATATTTAAATTAAGAACAACTCAATTGCAGGAAGGGCTTTATATAGCCATCACAACTTGCTTCTCCTGCTGCTGTGAGCGTAGGAGGCATGGTATTTTTCTACCGCTTAACACGTAAGGTCTGACACATTTTAAGAACATTATTAAACTGCAGCTTTAGAAATCACCTTAAACATAAAAACAAAAAAACCCCAAATCAATAGTCTTTTGACAATTTCCCTCAGCTAAACTGTTCAAATATGCTATTTTTACTTTTATTACTCCTTTCTGCCTTTGGCAGCACAGGCCTTTTCGCCCAAATAGGGTATAACAGACCATGAAAGTGAGATACATCCTCCGAACCCAAACGTCAGCTGTAGTTAAGGTGAACTGCTCCATGTTAAGAGGCAGCTATTTACCTTGTGCTTCACTGGAAACCTCAGCATTAGCACAAAATGGGAAGCAGGAAAGGAGGTGGGACCTCACTGAGATGGAGTGTGACAGCTCTCAGGCCACCGGTGCCTCCTTGTTTGGAAATGCTATGAAATTGCAGCTTCCTTAGAGAACACACAAGGGAAAGCGCCGTTGTCAGATCTGCAGCATTTCCTCTTCTCGTGGACTTTGTATTTTACATAGCTGCCAGGATGCTTGTCACAAACCTACCTTCAGATGCGTGCAGACAGGGCATGCTGGAAATTGGGCCTCCAGACCAGGGAATTTCTTAACCATAGGCCTCTGACATCTGCTCCACACTTGTTGTGTGGCTGGAACACGAACAGAGCTTTTAATGTCACTCTTTGAATTTTGCATTCCTGTTTTTAAATGCTGTTTGTGTAATTTATGCCTTGCAAGCCACAGGAGTTTGGTGGAAATGGACCTCTTCTTTATTTGAACTCTCTGAAGTGCAATATTTCTTTTGGCTGAATTTTTCCTTCCTTCTAAGCTTATGTATTATCATCTGACAAATTGGACCTATTCTTTTCCAGCAAGTTATTTGAACATATACTTGTAGCTGCTTTTAAGAACAGTACAGCTTTCAGATAATCTCATTGTTATTTTATGTGCCAGATGTGGTTTGTTTTCCACAGCTGGATTATTAGAAAAATGTTGCATAACATCCATCCATACTTTTCCAATTAAAAATTAAAATCTACAGATAAAAGATAAGTGGGTGCTGTAGAACCAATACTGCCTTATTTTAGTTGTCTCTACACTGAAGGGAGTTCAGGCTTGCAGTCCCCTCCCTGCCAAAACACAGACTCATTGCTCATCTTCCTCTCCCTGGGCTTCCCAAGCCCTTCTGCTTCTCTGCACTTCATCAACTGTGTCTGACTTAACATCTCCACTGACCACAGTTTGAAGCACTGGAAGAAACCCTTCTTTATTCCAAGCTTCAAAGCAGGTTGAGTAAGCCTTTTCATTACCCTCCACTGACTAGCATCACCCACATTAGCAGATTTACTTTATTTTCTATTTTATTTACAATTTAATTTAATTTTTATTTTATTTTATTTTATTTTA
>NW_010177614.1:0-4590 GCF_000695765.1 Mesitornis unicolor
TATTTATATATTTATGTTTTAGCTGAGAAGTCTTCCCTTTCCATACCTGTTTCTTTTATCAAGTGTTGTAAACTTTGTCCAGGTTCTTATGACTCACCGAAACATGCATGCCATAATTTCTACAGAAGATATTACTCACAAAATGCTACTTTCCTGCCACCTTTTTTCTGTTTTTTTTGTGAATTGTAATCGATAAATTACTAAAAAATTATTCACTTCTTTTCTTTGTTTCATTTGTTGTGCAGGATTTGTGTGACAATCCAAATGAGCATTCTTCAGCTGCTGTAGAAGTTGGTGATAGGGAACAGGATATTTTCTGTAGACCTGTTGCTGTGAAAGAAAAACTGAGTGTAGAATTACCAATACACAGAGGTCAAGCTCAAGGTAATGGCATTGTACTCTCATGCTGGTTAAAAAAAATACTGAATTCAAGTATTTCAGACTGGCAATTATGCCATTAGTCATTCAGGTGCTAATTAATGTGCCTGAATAGCTGCTTTAGAGATTTCCTCACTATTCTGAATGACTGTTGTTGTTGTTGTTATTTTTTTTTATTTTCTTGTTCTGTTTTCATTGCAGTGGAGATTCGGTGGAAAAAAAAGGTTTTGTTTTGATTTTCTCCTCCTTTTGTAGAAGAAGATACCAGATCTACTAAAAAAACATAATATATGTCAATGCTATATAGAAATGCATCCAAAATTTGGGAAGGGCCTCAGTTGTTTCAATATGTAGTGTTTATAAAATAATTATTTAGTGGAGAACATGTGAACAATTCACTGTATTTAAATTTATGGTAAAATGTTCATTTTTTTAAAAAGTCCCTCGTTATCTGTGTAATTTAGCTGTGCAAGAACGTATGGATGCACTTCTACACAAGATAATGGAAGAATACAGTAGGCTGAAAGCACTTCAAGCACAGCTGATGAAGGATTATAGAAAGGTAAGCTTTCTATAGTATATGAGTATAGGAGCATTTGGATTTTCTCTGTTGCATTAATTCCCTCTGGATGAGCAAAGAATGTGTCTGTGTGTGTGAGCAGAAATGTAAAGCTGTGTTTATTTATCCTGGCTGAGTGGCACAGCAAGGCAGTGATTTGATAAAATGGAGAAAGCTGCTACCCATGTCACAGAATTGTGGTGTGGCTGAGGTTCGAAGGCACCTCTGGAGTTCATCTAATTCAGCCGCTTGCACAAAGCAGAGTCAGCTACAAGAGGTTGCCCAGGACTGTGCCCAGCCAGATTTTGAATATCCAATAATAACTCCACAAGCCAGTGGGCAACCTTACCTTCTTCAGGTTACACATTCCTAGCTATCTCAGCCTCTCCTTGTAAGACAAATGCTCCAAGCCCCCCATCTCCTGTGACCCTCTGGTGCACTCGTGCCAGTATGTCCATTTCTCTCTTATACTGGGAGTGTAGCCCTGGACCCAGCACTCCAAGTGTGTCTCACCAGTGCTGAGTAGAGAAGAAGGATCACCTCCCTTGACCTAACAGCAAACACTCTTCCTTATGTAGAGATGGTTGCAGGTCATATGCATTGATGGATATACATGTACCAAAAAAATTTGTATGTGAAAACTGCATCTTGGACCTGAGGAGGGTATTGGTGTATTCCTCTCCTTCTTGGAGAGGAAGTATGGTGCTTCTGGAGTCAGAGGAATTGCAACTTAACAGCTTGTATCCAGAGATGGGAGTTTGTGATTTACAGTGGACATTCTGCACAGGCTGATCAACTAGCTATAAATGTATACTTGATCATCCAGACTGTAAAATAGAACTTACTGTTTAACTCTCTTATGCATTGGTCACCAACCTTTCTTATATGTTTATAATTACAGTTAATATTTTTGCATTACTACTAGAGACATTGTAATTTGTGTTCACTTGATTGTTTTTTAGATCAAAGAACCATGGCTATCTTCTTCAGAAAATGCGAAAGAAGAGGAACCTAACCATATGGAAACAAGAGAAGAATGTTTGCAGACCCCTTCACAGGGTCTAATGGGTAAAAAGATGCATATGCTGTTTTTGATACATGTATATACAGAGAGAGAAGACAATGACTTTAAATTTTAACTGATTTATAGCTTACTACAGCTTGAAGTACCTGAGATATTAGCAGATTTTGCAGTATAATGTTCTGATTTTTTTAGTTCTCTAAAATATTTCTGAATTATATTCTGTGAAACAGTTTTGGTTTGGTCTTTATCAGTTTTTCATGTTTAAAGTTCCGTTACCCATATCAAATATAGTTTTGCAAAATGGAAGATTAAGTTATAACTATTTGTTATGGAGAAGTAGTTGACATGATATCAGAAGAGTTTTTTAACTACAGTAATTTTTGCAGTCTGTCACTCCTAATAACTTGAGAGGGAGTTAGTTTAATAACATTTTTTCCCCCTGCCTTCAAATAACCTACATACAGATCCTACGATTCAAGAATACTGTTCAAAGGAGATAGGAAACCTTAAGACACAACTTGAAGAACAGCATGCTCAAGAACTGGAACACCTCCGGTCCTATTTCCAACAGCAGCTGAAAGAAAGTGAGGAGAGGTACACTACACAGATTGTCCATCTGCAGGATAAGCTTCAGTGTGCTGGGGTGTCCTCTGACCAGACAAGGTATTAATCAGTTCTTCAACACTTATAACTTTGCACTGCATACAAAAAGAAGTGTTTCAAATAACCATTTCTGTAAAGCTGTGTTTTACTTCTAAATTTGAGAATTTTTGTATTAACACGTTACTCTTATGTTGTTTTGTTCCTTCAAGAGTTAAGAGTGTTATGAAGAAATGATATAAATATTGCAAACTATTTAGCATAGTGTAGCTTTTAGAATTTATTATATTTTTATACTTAATAGAGGAAGATTTGATAATTGGAATAATGTATAAATGTAACCTCATATATATGAGCTTTTTAATAGTAATTTTAAAACTTCCAGCTCTACAGACCTCTTTTAACCCTCAAAACTCCAGGCAACATACTTTACATCTAAAGATACCTCATGTAGCATAGTTGTATGAAATTGATGATTTTCTAGAATGGTATGTAGCAATAAAGTTTGTGTCAGAGTTGAGGTGCACTTAACACATTCTGGCTTTTACCAAGTCATGGGCCATGGGCCATACTCATCAGCCTCCTCCTGATCATTGTAGCCATTGAAACCTGAAAGAGATACAAATCTTGGGGTGGGGTGGGAATCCTGACAACTGGAGCCTCCTTCTGTTCCCTAATTCTTTTGCTGTCTCCTTGGATGTGTTCAAGGTGTGGTGGGCGCTTCTGTTTAATGTGATCTCTGGTTTCCTGTTCTTCCATTTTTGACCCTCATATTCCTTCCTTCTGTTTCATTTACTGTGCTACAAATTGACTCAGTGTCTCTGCATTTTTCTTAATCTCCGTTCTGTGAGGGGTTGTTAGTCAAGACGAATGCCCAACTGTAAAATGGAAGTGGGTAGACACAGTGACAATAGAAGATGCTACCAAGAAGGAGGGAAAATTGTTTAGATGTTTCTAGGAATTGTTAAATATTTGTTATACCACAGTACTCTCTTAAAAAACAAAAGGACTGTGATAGGATAAATCCTTAGAAGTTGAGAGAAATTAAGATAAAAGTACTTTCTTTCAACCATGACTTATCAGAACCTCTTACTCCAGGATTATCTAAATCAGCTCTCAGATTTGAGCAAAAGAAAAGCTTCAGGGCCTCTGTAAAACCCTAGTGTAGTTAAGATTGTAAGTCTCACAGACAATAAATTTACGTTCTAACTTAATCTATTTTATACTCTGTCTTTTAGCAAGGTGTTCAGTTTTTTGTTGTAGCAGATCACAAATACTGGCCAAGATATTTTTTTAGGTAGTTTGATACTGTACTTTATCCTTTGGGCAATTTATTTCTTTAAAGTCTTTTTCAATATGTAGTGAAAGAGGCACTAGAGTTTTGGTGGTGTGTGGTGTTATTTTGATTTTTACTGATTTATAGCACTCTGAATATATAGAACAGTTCTATGGAAAAGGACAGTCCCTGAATGTATTTCAGCATGTTGTTATCTGAATATAGGGTGAATCACACTTGATTTCTTACTGTGTTCATGTCTATACCTAATCTGTATAACACAAGAAAGCAAACAGTGCATCTGTTGATAAGCATCAAATTAAAAAAATCAAAACAAATACAGCCATTTTCTAGGTGTTTTTATGGCTTCATTTACCTAGCCATTCTGATTTTCTTCAGGTCCTTGTGATTCAAACAGGTGCTTTTGTCTTCATCTTATTGTGTATAGTTATTGAGCACATCATATTCTTGGGTAGCTGGAAAAGTAAGTTATTTGTGAGGTCCTTGGCAAAACCAATGTTAAGGAGTGTTACGTTGAGAGGAAGAGCTTGTGTTTGGAAGGCAAATGAATTACAAAGTCGAGTTTATGGAATTAATGGCATGGGAAAAGGTGTGTTCTGACAAAAATATTTGCGGTTATTGGTCTTTGCATATATGTAATGTGTTTGTATATTCATAGAATGCATATTTGAGTAGAGGAAAAGTATTGTATATTGAAATACTGATTTTTAAATTATTATTATTATTATTATT
>NW_010177615.1:0-2893 GCF_000695765.1 Mesitornis unicolor
CTTCGACCAGACCCTCCTTGTTAGAGAGGAGTTCTCAGAGGTCTCAGAGCACTGTCCTCACATTGGGTTTACCTGAGTCGTTGCTGCCGCTGCTTCCTCACGCTCACCGGCAAGGATCCAGCTTGCACCAAACTCTGTGATGACTACTCACTTTTAAATTTTCCACAGGTCTCGGAAACGACCCTACCACATCAGTCTCCCAGCTCTCTCTTGATATTCCTGCCAAGTTCGGGGTCTCCCAGCTCTGCCTTGGCTTCTCTGTCTTTGGAAAGCCTGTTCCCATCTCAATCTAACTCAGTAACTAAAAGAACCAGCTCTCACCACTGCTGGTATCACTTTCCATGCGGACTGGTTGAGATCTGAACATTTTAATGTTTTATGTGATCTTTGATTTCGCAGATTATTGTAGTGCTTTATAAATTACAAAATTATATTCTCTTCTGCAGTAAAATATGAATGAATGTTATGATTTTAATTTTCTACTGATGATAAGTAGAATAGCTAAAAAAGAGAAAGGTCTTTTTATAGATAACTTTTGCATAATTACACAAAGCACAGTAACAGTTGATTAAGTGCTTTAGTATGTTTCTTTACGTACATCATGAAAATGTGTACATCGTGCAGTCTGAATTGTCATTATTTTCTGTCTTGTACCTAATAAAATACAGATTGCAGTTTTAATTTTAATAGACATTATTTCCCCTCATTAGATATAATTGTGCTAAAGGAACTCACAATGTAGGTCAAAAGTTACTTAATACCATATGAACAATGATCAAGTTAGCAGGGGGAGCCACTCACATTAATTAAACCTCATCAAAATAGGTACAAGCAGTATTATTTTGAGGATGCTTTATTTGATTCTGAAGTTTTAATCCGATAGAGGGCAAAATCCAGATAAAAAGGGACTCATGTCCAAGGAAAGCAACAATATCTTTTACTATTTATCAGCAAAACCAGGTATTAAATGTTGAAAAAATATCTGTTGAAAGTGTTAAATATCTATTATACATAAGATTTAGGTGGAAAAAAAGACCAAAGATGATTACCTGAATTCTGACTGAATTTTGTGTAAAGTCAATAATAATCTGCTGTATAGTTTTCCTCATTGACTATCTAAGCTTCCATGTAGCACATTTGATTGCATAACATTTTTTTCACAGTTAGAAATTTAAGGAGTTAAACAAGTTAGCTGCTGATATAATTTATACTATGATGGATAAATATAAACAATGAGGTTGGGTTTCTGATTGTTTTTCTCTATTCAATCTATTTCATAATGTTCAAACATTGTAGATGTCTCTGGATTGCAAACAAAGTAATAATAAATCAAAAAGGGCCTACTATTTGAAATTACAAGAGGGTAGAAACTCCAGTAGTAAAAATTTTTTCACATATCCTGTAACAAAGGCTATCCAGAAAAGTAAGACTCTCTCTTTTTAAATTACTTTATCTGAGATAAGATCACCTTATGGGGTAGGGAGAGTTTGCTGCTTCTTCCTTTAACATTTTTAACCTCCTTGATAAAACTGATCTTTTCAGTGTTATTCTCTTGCAAAAGAAAGTAACCTTAATAATATGTGCGTGTGAAGTTTAACAGTTAACAGTTAATTAAAAAGCTGATCACAAGAGAGTTGGCTTCTTTTAGCTGTACTGGCTTTAATACTCTAAATAATTGGCACAGAATAGCCAGCAGAGGGAAGTCACTTGGAGGGTGTAAGACACCAAGATACTGCAAAAAGGTTTATGTTTTTCAGGTAGAAGCTGCTTATGTTCATGCTTATTTGCTGCTATTATTAGCATTCTCCACCTGAGCAAAGACATCACCTTGAACTTTCTTCCTGATGGTTACCCATTCGCAGTCTCTGACAATTGACAAGCTGGAAAAATTTGTTAAACCTCTGAATTTGTAATTTGCAGACCTTCTTCAATAGCACCTGGATAACAGCAAAGAAGTACTGTAATGTGAACCTAGTATGCATTTAAATGTATTTAAACTCTTATCTTAAGCCAGCTGCTGGCACAGCAACCAAGATTTTACACCACTCATAGAGAAAAGACTTGTAACAAGACACAAAGAGTACTTGGGCTGTGATTTCCACCTCTTTTAAAACTTTTAGCTCCATTTACACCTGGACAAACTAAAGAATTGGGCCCATGTGAATATCATGAGGTTTAACAAGGCCAAGTTCAAGGTCCCACATCTGGGCAGGGGCAAGTCTCATTATCAGTACAGGTTAAGGGATGATGTGATAGAGAGCAGCGCTGCAGAAAAGGACCTGGTGGTATTAGTGGGTGAAAAGCTGGACATGGATCAACAATGTGTGCTTGCAGCCCAGAAGGCCAATCACATCCTGGGCTGCATCAAAATAAATGTGGCCAGCAGATCAAGGGAGGTGATTCTGCCCCTCGACTCTGTTCTGGTGAGACCTCACCTGGAGTACTTGTAGAGAGAGAGAAAAAAGTCACAAAGTCCAAGCCAGGTAGCTGCAATGCCTGGAAGCATGAAGCCAAGCACTGGGGAGGTGGCAAGCACTGGGCGAGGTGGCAACCATCACTAGATCCATATCTGGTGTTATCTGGATGCCTGGAGGAGTGTGAAATGAGGTGGAGGCCTCATGGTCCCAGTCCCCCATTTCTTTCCACCCCAAGCAAAGGAGCCATTACCTCTGCCCATGCAGGTGTGAATTAACGTACTTTGTGGCATTAACATAAATGATAAGATTGTCTATAGTCATCCTCACCCGCATGTATGCCCTGGTGATGTAAAGCAGAAATTTGAGTCCACTCAGGCATCCTCCTGCCTGCTGTCACGTACATCAGGAAATAAAAACCCCTAAGATTCATACTAGAATGACTAGTACTACTTCTCCAGCCATGGAGTGATGAGAAC
>NW_010177616.1:0-7089 GCF_000695765.1 Mesitornis unicolor
GGGGAAGAAGAGCCATCTCCAGCAAACTCCCTGATTTATACTGAATGTGACATTGATGGCATGAATGGTATGGATTGGTCAGCCTGAGGTCACCCTGGGGTTGACTCCCCTAGACTTCCACTCCCTCCAGCCTTTGCATCTTTATCTCAAACCTTGAAGACCTTGAACACTCTGGCAACCTACACACCAGTATTAGCTAAGACATATAACAAAGTTTTTATCAACGTTGTTCCCATGAAATTAGAGTGTTGTAGTCCTTACAAAATTGCAGTTTTCCTCAACAGAAAACTGACTCTAAAATTCTGTCCCATTAAATCAGGACACCCCCACAATGTTTGCACAGCCTCCAGGGCACACCACGATGCCCACCCAGCTCTGACCTCCTCTCTCTCACCTAGCTGCAAGGTCTGGATATATGGGAGGTTCCTCCCTGCATCATTCCCGAACGCCTGCCCCAAGAGCCTGGGGCCTGATTCCACTCCTTCCAAAGCACAGCAGATGATTCACATCCTAGAAATGCCTGTATCTCTCCATCAGCTCCAAAGGAAGCCCAGGATGGAGAGCTGACCTGACTGCCTTTGGATGCTTCATACTCCAGAAAACTGAGCAGCATCCTGGCCTTACAGGATTTAGAACTGATGTGACAGAGGGTGATCTTCCAGCCATAGCAGCGCAGGGTGCAGCGCTTGGGGCTGTTGCTGGAAAACCACCCGTTCTGCTGAGCATGGGGCTGCTCCATGCAGTACCTGCCGCATCCATTAGTCCATGTAATCTGACGGGACATACCCTGTTGGAACCTGCTACCCAGCTTTATTTTTTCATGTTACTCATAGAATCACAGCATGGTTTGGGTTGGAAGGGACCTTACAGCTCCCCCAGTCCAACCCCTGCCATGGGCAGGGACACCTCCACCAGCCCAGGCTGCTCCAAGCCCCGTCCAACCTGGCCTTGAACACTGCCAGGGAGGGGGCATCCACAGCTTCCCTGGGCAACCTGGGCCAGTATTCCTCTTGGAATTTCTTCCCCCCTTTCAGAAATTATTTAAACAGATGGCTGAGCTTGATATTAATACACGTATTTCAACATTTGCATAGAGCATCTGTTAGGGAAAAAAAATTTGCAGCTTTAAAAAAAATATTTCTTTTTTTCATCGTTGACTTGAATTCCAAGAATCTGAGAAGACGAGTACCTCTTCCAAGAGTGTATAAAAGCCTCATTTATATACCAGGAGGATGCCGCTCCTCTGAAATGTCACTCACTGGTAGATGATTTGGAAGGGGAGAGGGAAATGAATGTGTATGTTACAGAAGTGATTGAGTCTAGCCCAAAGAAAGGTGAAACTTTTAAAAACAAGATCCCAACCTAGTCTTTCTGCTGTTATATGGGCCATTCAAATAATTTAGAGCCAAATTGTCTCGTTTAAAAAATAATAATATAAATAATAATATAAATATAAATATACTTATGGGTATTTTTTTATAGATGATCTTTTGAGGTCCCTTCCAATCCCTAAAGTTCTGTGATTTATAAAATGTTGTTGTTGTTGTTGTTGTTGTTGATGATGATGATGAGGATGATGATGATGATGATGATGATGATGATCTGTTCACTGCAGGCTGAGCCCCCTCCCCTGTGCTCCCGCTCCCTTCTGCTTCCTTGGAAAGGAAAGCAGGGGGCACAGCCACAGTGGTGGGACCACTAATGCATCCCTCCCATCCTTCCTTTGGCTGTTCAGAGGTCCAGGATCTCAAGGTACACATGATGTAAAGGGTGATTTAGATGAAGAATCACATCTTTTTCTCTAAGAGAAGATCTGACGGTATGTCTGAATCCCATATACCAATTTCTTCCCCAGTAAAATAGTCTCCTACAACAATTTTGGATTATTAATTTCTCCTGCAGTAATTCTGGATAATTAATTTCGGGACTAGCCCTCAGAGGGACCACAATAAAAATAAAACTTCATGAATAGCTATGTGGCTCGTTACTGCACATTAACAAGGAGCAATTCCCTTCTGTCCAAACTCTCTGGGTCAGCTTCTTGTTACATCCACAGGGCCAATGCTCTTCTTCCACCCAAAGGACGAGTCTGACGCTGTTACTTTATTTCTCCCTTTTATGGCTGTACTGAGCAAAGATGAGTGGTAAACATCTTTCTGATGTTTTCAGCTCACCTCTACAGCATGGGGTCTGGTCTGATGAACTTTAATAGCGATGTCTGCCCATCACTGAAAGCTGTAGGTCAGGCTAAGTTCTCAATCCATGTGTGAGTTGGTGTAATTGCCTCTGCAACAGGATTTCCTGCTAGTTGAATATTGTATGTTTTTTAAAAGGTGGTTACTCATGCCTTCAATTTTTATCCTGTCTTGCCCACGATTCCCACTCAAATAGCACGGAGGATGCAGTCGAGGTGACCGAGCTCCACTCTTTGCCTCAGATGATGGAGACTCTGATCTCAGCAGGACTCAGCTGCAATGGAGTCACCCAATCTACAGCAGCGCTGATTCAGAGGCTTTGATCTGGAGTCAATCTGGATTCAGGATTTCATGTGTCAAGGGCAACGTATCTCGGACTGGTTTTGTACGTGACTATCCAGAGGCACTACTGTCTAGGGTATTACAGGCGAGAGGCAGTATTATAAATCATAGCATATCCATGCTTTAATTATTTTGTCAAAATGATTTATAAGCTCTAACTTACTAGAAAAGTACCAGGCTGTACCTGTGGACCCGGTCCTTACCTGTGTTAGCTCTCAGGACCTGCTTCTCACCTTTTCCTTCAACACTTGCGGTACATTTTTGAGTCAAGGAGCCTCTTTGCTCAGCAGTGACTATGGAAATGCTCCCAATACTACACACAGATATTTTCCAACTCGAGCCAATACGATACACGCAGCTCCTGCCATCCCCCCTGCCATGCACCAGCCACCCACCCCACATCCCCACACTGGGGTAACTCAGTTTATCCCATAACAAACTTTTCTGGCAGGGTGTCAGCTCAGCCAGAGTAGTAATTTACAGCTACAGCAGAGGCAATGCCAAAAATACCTGGCATAAATAACTGCATCCCAGCACGCAGGTAATGTGGTTGTGATTTAGGTCCCTTGCAGTGAGGGAGGAGGGAGAGGAAGGCGTGCTGCTTTTTGAACATTTTTCCAGTGTTTTCACTTTTTAATGACCTACTTAACCCATTGCTGAAGGGTGTAATTTATGGCTTCAAAATATAACCAGGGGGTTTGCAGCCTCCATGCTTTGGTTCCAGCTGCTTTATCACTGGGTTCATTCCTCACAGTTTTGCATGACAGCGCAAGGGCTGAATGCGATGAATGGTATGCAGATAAAAACAGAGGAGAAAGACTTTCCCTCAAAGGCCCAGCGCTGCTGGAAGAGCGAAGGGGAGGGTGTACGGAGGGGAACATGCTTGGGGGAGGTTTGGGAGAAGCTGTGAAATGCCTCTGGAGCAGGCAGTGAGAGATACACAGAATCACAGAATCATTAAGGTTGGAAGAGACCTCTAAGATCATCAGATCTGACCATCAACCTAACCCCACCATGCCCACTAAACTGCGTCCTAAACTGCCACATCCAGCACTTCTTGAACACCTCCAGGGATGGGGATTCCACCACCTCCCTGCACAAAGAGATCACCTGATATACACAGTTGAGGCCGTGTGATGGAAACCAAGGACTTGATGCAAGGCAGATCACATCCTCTTGCACTGGGATGATGGAGTCAGAGGCAATGATTGTCATGCAGGACTATCCCATTTTCCACCCTCTCTGGCTGCTAAGGCTGAACCTTTCAGAGTGCATGCACATGGGTCCTGCTTCCCTCCTGTATGGTGAGGGCTTTGCTGTGGGCTTGCAATGGCCTTACACACTCCAGCACTAGATCCCAGAAAGAGAAGAGACCATGCAGGAAAGCTGAACACTGTGCATGTAAAGGCAAGGAAGTGCCTCTATGCCTTCCTTCACTGCAGTAAATTTTGAGGTGTAGCCTGAAAACGTGCCCCTTTCCTCCTGCTGCTCTGCTCCTCTGCACTGACCTGCCTTCCTTGCAGGATCCAGCACTGTATTTTAGCTGAGAGGTAACACAAGGGAGGGCTGACATGGTACAGGACTTGCTTCCTCCTGGACCGGGTTCCTAGTTGGGACCAGAGTAGAGAAGCCCTGGGTCCAGATAGCTCCGTGCAGTCAGACCTGAAGGAGGCTCCTGCTCATGTCCGGAGGCTGGAGCTGTGGTCCAATGCCTCAGTGACTTTCCAACCTGATGGGATCCAGATGTTGTCAGCCACAGTGGAGCTGCAGCTGGGTCACAGCCCCCGACTCTGAGCTAAGGGATGAGGTTAGAGTACCTGTATTTCTCACCCCAGCTCCACCACAGACACAATTTAACACTGCTAGAAAACGCTGAGTTGTGGATTCCCTTTATACCCATTGTAAATCACTGGGGAAGGTCTCAGACAGTCTGTGGAGAGGCATCCATGCCCATTCCTGTTTCTGATCTCTGTATGCCTGCTCAGAAAATAAAACCATGCAGCTTTGCTTCCCTCCTGCTTTTCCTGAGAGCCTGGCTCCAGAAATGTGCTCTCTTGCTCTGGCCATTTCCATAATTAAAGCAATAAGCAGTGGATGTGATTTAAATCAAGCCTGAGCTCTTGAAAAGCCACCTGTGGTGTTAAAAGCAAGTCAATAAAGTGTGTTAATAGAAGCGTTAACATTTCAGCAGCGTACAGGCAGCGTTAATTGTGACATTCCCCATTGGGCAGGTTGTTCCAGTGTCCCTCAAGAAACAGTCAGCAGTGATGGGTTTTGGATCTGAGCACTGGGCTCAGCAGCAGCACAGGTCATGAGAGGAACAGTGTCAGGCTGTGGGAGAGGCAGCCTGGTCTGCTAGTTAGACCTCTTAAATGCAGACTGGTATCGCAGCCTGGGTCCCAGAGCCACTACCTTGCTATTCCAGTGCCTTCAACTGGGTTTTAAACAGATCTACACACAGACAAGTGCTGGCTTGAAATGACCCTAGGATGAGTGTGGACCAGAGCATCCTTCCAGGCATCAGGACCATTGCTCTAGGGAGCAATCTCTGCAGGTTGCTTGCAGCTTTTGCCGTCTGTCCCACGAGCTGTCTGTCCTGCTGTAGGCTCCTAGTGATCTCTGGCACAACCATGCAGCTGGTCCTTTGCTCATGAGGTTGAGTCCAAGCTATTAATTCCATTTATCTCCTCCTTGGCAGCTGGAGGTCCCTTCTGACAGGCATGAGCCATTAAACGTCCGGGAATGGGTATTCCAGCAGCAGAGTGAACACAGGACCCCTACCATCAGCCTCTGTTATCCCAAGGCTGGTGTGCTGGGACACTTGGGAATAATTTGGACCCATCCTGGCTCCAGAAAGCAGTGCACCTACAGATTCATTAAGATAAGCTGGGCCCAACTCTGCCCTGGGCTATTGAAAATACCTTTGCCCACGTATAGACTTCACCCAAGGACTGGAGATCTGAGTCCACAAGCAGTTTGATATTGATATTGTTGTAAGTGGAAAGTAGAGGAAAATGGAAACAGGAGAATTCTACACTTGCAAATGCCAAAATATTAAAACCAAATAAATTTGTCTTGAATTTACTGTCTGGAAAAGCACTGCAAAATACTCTGCTCTTCCAGACTGTTGTCATGTGTCTGCTCACATGACAGGCTCCAAGGAGAAACAATGACACCAGCACCTTCTCCGAAAAGCCTTGAACTAACAACATGCTTGGCAGATGCTTAATATTAAGCAGTCTCTAGTCTCCCAGGGCTAGAGCTGTAGGTGTCCCTCCACCAGCCCAGATTGGTGCCACCTTTCCCCATGTCATTCACTGAGCTCAAGAGGAGGAACAGAGCACTGGAAAGAGAAAGTAAGGTGCAGGTACATCATCACAATGGGTGTGCTGATATTTCCTTCTCAGATCTTCCCACAAATACTTTCACTGCTCATCCTGACTGTTATGAGAAAGGAGATCAGCTCAAGTAAATCATTTTTGCCCTCTTCAACCTCCTTGCCCAAGGCTTGGCAGGAAAGCCCACAGCCTGCTTTGCTGCAAGAGCTGCCTAGTCCTCCCTCATAAGATCCTGGTGCCTGCCTGTCTCCCCTCACCTTTCATTCGATGCCTTAAACTACCAATTTTTAGTGCAAGAAAGATCTTGCAGGACATACAGAGCCTGGTACTCTGGTTCCTGATCTTTGATGGTTTCTTTGGTACTACTTTAAGATGAATGATTGGAGCCTTGTGATAAGCCATCCCTTGCCACTCACCACAAAGGCAAACTTACTGTTTCCATCCTGGCTGCTTTGTCTGGATTCAGGCTCTTCAGGCATTTCCTCCCTTGGCGTTTATCACCTTCAGTGTATCTACATGGACTTTATTTTTCTTACTAAGACAGATTGAAAAACCATCAGTTTCTTGACTGCTGTCCCCTCGGCCTGTCACTAAATATTCTTCATCTTAGGCTATGCTCTTGAAAAACATATAGATTCAAGTTCTGCCTCTCATGGCTGCCATTTAGCTAAGATATATTTGTTATTATTCATCTCTCCAGTCTCTGCACATAAGCCAGTCCTTCTACTCACCACTGTGGCTGGATTCCCCTGTTGCATATAACGTCTGCCTTTTCCCTGGATGGAGACGTTATTTATTGCCTCTTGCTCGCTTGGCTACAGAGACAATAAAACCGTCCCCACAGCTACCACGCTGCTCTGAAAGGTGCAATGGCCTCATTTGTCTGGACTCCAGCGTG
The DNA here is from genome assembly GCF_000695765.1 of Mesitornis unicolor. Classification (NCBI taxonomy): domain Eukaryota; kingdom Metazoa; phylum Chordata; class Aves; order Mesitornithiformes; family Mesitornithidae; genus Mesitornis; species Mesitornis unicolor. The sequence continues at coordinate 6,774 of NW_010177616.1, forward strand.
AGCTACGACTGCCAGTAAAAACTAATGTCGGTGACCACTGGTGGAGATGAGCTGCGAACACAAACCATGCCAGACCTGCAGAGCTCAGCAGGTTTCCTCTGGACATCCAGCAGTGACGGAGTGTGGTGGAGACCATGAATCACCCCTCACTGCAAGGGTGAGGCAAGGGCTGATGGTGGTAATGGAATGGGCAACAGCACCAGAGGGAACTTCTGCCACGGTTGCTGACCACAAAGTGGGATGAGAGCTCACACTGTTAAGCAGTTCCTCCATTTTCACTGATATGCAGTGTATTGGGTTTTCTGTGAGGGGTTTT
>NW_010177617.1:0-37793 GCF_000695765.1 Mesitornis unicolor
GGCAGCCTCCTACAGCTTTGCCCGGGACCTCCGCGCCGCCACCTCTGCTGTTCGCTCTCCCTCCCTCGCCGGAACTGTCGAGGGCTGCCCGAGGATATTAGTCGCCGGTGCCCGGAGGTGCGGGAGGCCGGCGCTGCCCGCCCGGATCGCTCTCCCTGAAGGTAAGTGCTGAAGCGGATCCCGCCGCGCTCTCTGTCCCCTCCGAGGGCTGCGATGGGCACCTGTCCTGTCCCCGCTGCTTCCCACTGCACAGCCCTCTTGTCTCCGGGGAGCCTCGGGGACTGCTAGTGTCGGCGCGCTGGGCGGTAGGTCCTGGGTGCGACGGCAGCGCGGTGACCTTCTTCCTTGTGCCTGTCCCCAGGCTGGTTCAGGGACAGACCTTTGCCATGGGGCCAACGACTGTTCTCTTCCTCCTCCTCATGCTCGGCGTCTCGGAGGCCAAGCGCACTGCAGGTAAGACTGGCTCTTTCCTGTGGAGCTGGCAGTTCTGGTACTAGGAGCAGTCTGGGAAGGGTTGGGAGGGGGGGAAGAAAAGAAAACAAAATCCACTTCTTGCTGTCTGTGTAGGTAACTGAAACTGTGCTTGGTGGTGAAGAGCTCCACAGCTTTCAATGAACAAAAACTTTTGAACCTGAGCATCAGCTAGGCGGGAATAGTAAATTTTCTCTAGTATGGAATTTGTGTAACCTTCAGACTTGCGAGCATTCCCTGTCCACCTCCACGTTGGGCAGAGGAAAAGGGGAACACGATGTAGGAACTGCCTGAAGAAGGAATGGGGCAGTAGGCTGCTGTTGTGGTGCTATAGAGAAGCTGCTGCTGTGCTTGCTGTCACCTTGCTGGACTGAGCAAGCTCACTTTGCTGTATCCTGGCATAGGAGTATTGCAGTCTGGGCTTGTGCTGTCTATTTCTCCTCTGCAAGAGCCTAATGAGGTGCCAGAACAGCTGCTACCTTTGTGTATCAGTCAGCGGGTACCTGGCACTCCTGTGCCGACTGGCTCCAGTACAAGAATGCACATGTACTGCTGCACAGCAGCTCCTGGTGGGACTCCCGTACCGTAGGAACTCCTGTCTGTGCTCTGATGTGAGGCACTGTACCTTGCACGGTATGCACCACGAGCAAGTGTTAGGCAGTCCAGGGAGTTATGCAGTTACTCAGCCTCCTCTTGTCTCTTGCTAATGGTGCTTGTTCTGATCTCTCTGCAGAGTCCAGGAGTGATGATAACAGCGTCTTCGATCTCTTTGAACTCATTGGTTTCATTCGGAAGGGAGCTGGGCGCCGGGCACCCGGGGTGCACCTGGTGAAGGGACCAGAATCCTCCAGCCCTGCTTACCGCATTGAAGATGCCAGTCGCATCCCTGCTATCCCTGACTCCAAGTTTCAAGACTTACTAGATGCCATCCATGCTGAGAAGGGCTTCATCCTCCTGGCCACTCTTCGGCAAGCCAAGAAGAGTAGAGGCACACTGCTGTCTGTGGAGCAGAAAGATGGTTCTGGTCATGTCTTCAGTCTAGTATCAAATGGCAAGGCAGGCACCCTGGACCTGAGCCTTTCTGGTGATGGCAAGCAGCAGTTGGTGTCAGTAGAGGATGCATTGCTAGCTACAGGACACTGGAAGAATATCACCCTGTTTGTGCAGGAGGACCGGGCTCAGCTCTATGTGGGGTGTGAGAAAATGGAGAATGCTGAACTGGACATCCCTATCCAGAACATCTTCACTAGGGACCTGGCCAGCAGTGCCAGGCTCCGTATCGCCAAAGGGGGAGTCAATGACAACTTCCAGGTAAGACTTACAGTTACGTTTTTGCTTAGTATTTCCAGTCATCTGCCTTGAAGGTGCATTAGCTACTAAACCAGCCTAAATTGCTACAAAGACACGGGTAGTAGGGAGAAAGAGTTTCACTGTATAGTTTGTGTGCACTTGATATGGACCACCTCTAAACCTCCTGAACTTTAATAATGGAGTTTTAAGAGTGAAGCATTAGATTTGCAGGAATAGAACTTTCTGCAGCAATAAGAACCACTGAAGCTTCCAAACAGGTAGTTGTAGCTTCATCACTTAGCTTCTTATATGAGATTCAGAAATTCTTCTGTTTTTTTCCTTCCTGCTTGGAGAGTTGCCAGCCTCTTGTGGTCAGGGATGAGAATGATAGGCAGCAGAGCTTGTTATCAAGGAGAATAAAGTAACATGTTTCCCTTTGCCATCTGTCTGTCATGAAATTCCTCTTAATGATCTTATGTGACCTTGAGTGCCTACGAGCTTTCTCCATGCAGGTTGTACTTCTTTCCCTTGCAGTTGCTGCAAGTAGCTGTAATTCTTCCTCTGTCCACAGGGACTGCTGCAGAATGTGCGTTTTGTGTTTGGAACAACTCTGGAAACTATCCTGAGGAACAAAGGCTGCTCCAGCTGTAAGTTTGCAATCTTCTGAATCCAATGACCTATTAAAAATAAGATTCCTCATTACACTAGAAAGACAAGTTGAAACAGAACTCAGAAGTATGCTGACATGCAAATCCATGTTGCATAAGAAATAAGATTATATTTCTGCAGGCACCCTGATGAATCTGGTGGCAGCTGTTTAGCAGGTGTTAGCCTGGAATGATAAATGCACCTGGTACAATATGCATTTACTTTATGTGGTTTTTTTGTCTCTTAGCCACAAGTGCAATCATTACTTTGGACAACCCCATCAATGGTTCCAGCCCAGCTATCCGCACTAATTATATTGGGCATAAAACAAAGGACATCCAAGCGGTCTGCGGCTTTTCCTGTGATGAACTAACAAATATGTTTGTGGAACTGCAAGGGCTCAGGTCCATGGTTACAACACTTCAAGACAGAGTTCGCAAAGTGGTGAGTGTTCGTTAAATTCATGGTACCTTTTGTTACCTGACACTTAATGAATGAAGTATAACCTGCCTTTACTCTAGACTTCTGTGGAAAAGAGTGTCTTCTGTATTAACTTCTAAATACCTTCTCTCTGCTTCTCTCCCCTGTCCCCCTTCCTGCTCCCCCTTTAAGACTGAAGAAAATGAACTGATCGCGAAAGTGGTCCAGATCACTCCCGGAGTATGCATTCATAATGGCATCTTGCACAAAAATAAAGAAGAGTGGACTATTGACAGCTGCACTGAATGTACCTGCCAGGTAAGATTCCTCACATTCATAAATGCTCTGTATGTACATTCATGAGTTGAAATTAACAGGTATTTCTAAATGACGTTCTTTGTTAGAGTGAATCCTACATACTACTGTAGCCAGAAAATTAGTTTACTTCATCCTACTACATCTCTGGTACAAATGCAGCTTTCATACAGTGTTACAACAGCAGTATTTTAGAAAATGATACAAAACATCACTCTGATACAGCTGATAACACACTTAATTTGGGGAATGCCTGTATTCTTTACATAAGCCCATGTGTAAACTAAAAGTTAGCATTAGTAGAAAAAATGAATAGTACTATCAGCTTTGCTTCCTGAAGTACTTCAGATCTACCTTCTGTCCTCAGCAAAACTCTTGCTGGCTTAGTAGGAAAAGGCATTGTAGTACTCTGTAAAGACTCTTAACAAACTTATGGGGTTTTTCTTTATCTAACAAATACTTCTGGCTGTGTCCTATCAGCTGTTACAGATTATATGGACAACAATCCCTTTCAGATTTCAGTTTAGTTGTTTAAATCCCAGGATCACCTAGCAAGATATTTATGCTTTGTGTTCCACTTATGTGGAATGTTGTAAAAGTACACCAAAATATGCAGTTTCAGAGTTTCTTTAAACTTACTGCTTGCTCCCTTTAACTGTAAATATACCTTAGTGAACGCATCTTGGAGTACCAGTCTACCAAAGAGCGAGTTAACTAGCCTGCCTCTGTTTAGAAACCAAAGGCTGAGTATCCACATGTGTGCATCTCACATGGCATCTCAAGGCATCTCGCCGAGTTCTGCATCTGCTTGTTGTATAGGTCTCTACACCTTTTGTCTTGTAGTCAGCAAATGATACTGTGACTTCTGCATTTGCCTCTTTCCTACCAACCCTCTTACTCAACGTTAGCTGTAATTCCCTTAATGTAGTCATTTTTTTGAGGAGACTAAAATAGTAATCATGAGAGCATCCTTGTAACCAAGCTGCTACCTTCAAGAAGCAAAACTACAGGCTGCCTTTTAGATCTCATTGAGATTGGAGGTGGGTGTTCTTACCCTGCCTGCTTGGCTTAAAGATCAAAGACCTCTAAGTATAAGTTATAGATTTCATGGCTTTTGAGCAGAGTCCACTAAACTCATTCTATCTGTACCATATAATCAGCTTAAATCCATATTAACTGAAAAGAAAGTTGGCTTCTCATTCTTGTTTCATTCCCTTGAAGTCTGACCTTATACTGTGGGTATCACATGATAGTCTTTTACTCTAGCCAGCATCTGGTAGCTACTCTTGATCAACTTCTGCAAAACCACAATACTTCTTCTCTTGACTGAAAAATAATGGGTGAGAATGGGAACGAGATGTAGTTTAACTAAAACTAGCTGGGACTACCCTTGGGTTGTATTAGCCCTAAATACAAGCGTCTCTGCTTTAGCTATGCTGTTGAGCCTTTAACTGCTTCAGAAAAGATCCCTGTCATTAACCAGACTCCAGACATTGTTTATATTCCGCTTGCTTATTGCAGTTCTCACAATTCTTTACAGAACTCTGCCACTATATGCCGGAAAGTGTCCTGTCCTCTCATGCCATGTTCCAATGCCACTGTGCCTGATGGGGAGTGCTGCCCCCGATGCTGGCGTAAGTACTTAATAACTTCTACTTAATAACGCTTCCATAGCAGTTAGCTTCATCTAGCTAGATCCGTGCTACTCTAAAGCATACCACAACCGGATATAGACTTGCACCACTGGACTAAGGTTATAGTGTAATGCCTCTTTGAGGTTAATCACTTAAGTGATGCATGTGAGCACTGAACATTTGAGTTCATGGCTTTTTATCTTGTACAAGACAGGAAGATGCATGTGGCTCTTGACAACAGTTGTGTCCTCTTTTGTGGAGAGAGGGATGGGAGAAAAGACTATGGAAAAACACGTACTTGGAGTCTTACTCAGAACTGTATCCCTCTGCAGCTAGTGACTATGCAGATGATGGATGGTCTCCTTGGTCTGAATGGACTTCATGTTCTGTGACCTGTGGGAATGGGATTCAGCAGAGAGGGCGATCCTGTGACAGTCTCAATAACCGCTGTGAAGGGTCCTCTGTACAGACTCGGACTTGCCACCTTCAGGAATGTGATAAGAGATGTAAGTACTTAATCTATTCACACCGGTAATAAAACACGGACTGCTTTTATTGGCTTAGTGTTAACAACAAAGATTACCATCTCTGTCACTGGGAAGCAGCATTGGCTTCTAGCTTTAAGGACTTGTATCAATCAGGTAAAGGGAAGCAGATAAGTTAATGCAGCAAGTGGGCACTGCTCCCAGGACAAAATTTGAGGCCAGTTTAGGTATGCAGTTTCTCTAGTGACAAAGCAACTTGATCTGTGATGGTGCTGAGGCTACCCAATATATGTGGAGTCTCTGGTATAATTCTGGCACTGGTTATGTCCTAGATGCTGTGCAGCTGAAGTCTGTTCTCCAGAAACTCTACTAATAACAGACACCTCTCTTCTGTAGTTAAACAGGATGGTGGCTGGAGTCACTGGTCACCATGGTCATCATGTTCTGTCACTTGTGGCACGGGCATCATCACTAGAATTCGTCTGTGCAACTCTCCAGTACCACAGCTGAATGGCAAACCTTGTGAGGGTGAAGCAAGAGAAAACAAACCCTGCCAGAAGGATCCTTGCCCAAGTAAGTGTCCAAGTTGTAACTACTGTTTGGTAGCTTAAAGAATGAACTTCCCAAGTAGTTGCTACATAGTTTATTTCTAGTAATCTTCCCTCTTTAATCTTAAAGGTGGGCTAGGTGAAACTCACAGGTTAGTTTCAGATGAAACTAAGCTGTTTTCTATGGCTCTTCCATGAAGTCCTTTAATTCTGTCATGTCTAAACAATGTCTGAAGTGCTTTCACTATAAAAGTAATAGTCCTTAGTCAGGTAGAAACTAGTCGTATCACTGAATTTAAAGGTATACATGTCTTCTAACTTCTTTCTCCCTTTAGTTAATGGCAACTGGGGACCATGGTCTCCATGGGATGCTTGCACAGTGACATGTGGAGGAGGACTTCAAAAACGTAGCCGTCTCTGCAATAATCCTGAGCCTCAGTATGGTGGGAAGACTTGTGTAGGTGAAGCTAGAGGGACTCAGGTCTGCAACAAACAGGACTGTCCAATTGGTGAGTATTCATTTTCCTATAAACACCTGAAGGTTGTGGACAATCTTGATTAAAAATTGACATGTCTGTAAAACACAAGTGCTAGAAATTTAAATCAGTGTATCAGCCAAATACAGTACTGTAGCAGCATGGTAAGCACCCCTCACCTTAGCGCTTTCTCATTTGTTTCTCAGATGGGTGTCTCTCTAATCCCTGTTTTGCGGGGACTGCATGTACCAGCTCCCCTGATGGTTCCTGGAAGTGTGGTGCCTGTCCTGCTGGCTACCATGGTGATGGTATCCACTGCCAAGATATCGATGAGGTAAGATGACTGGAGTTTGCTCCTTGAAAGAGAGTGAAAGAAAATAGGAAGGAAGAATAAAATCTCAGTGTTTTATAATGCTAACTGTTGTTCTCCTCTATCTCAAACTCTTGTATTTCAGTGCAAAGAGGTTCCTGATGCCTGCTTTGTCTTCAGTGGAGTGCACCGATGTGAGAATACTGAACCTGGGTACAACTGTCTGCCTTGTCCACCACGTTTCACTGGGACACAGCCATTTGGTCGCAGCGTTGAGGATGCCATGGCTAACAAACAGGTATTGTCAGCTTAAGAACTGTTCTGGGTTATGAAATCTCACAGTTTCTTAAAAAAAAAAAAAAAAGAAAGCCTCTTTGCATTTCAGGGAAGAAGGACTTCGTGTATGTAATGAAAAAAATCCTCTGTGATTCATAACAGGAACATCAAGCAGTTTCTATAGGAGTTCAAAATTAGTTTTAAAAATCACCATCTTCCTCAGCCATGGAGGGCTTAGATGTTATACGTAATTTTAGGAGAGTAATTTGATCAGTGTTCACTTATGGTCCAACAATATGTGCCTTAAGAGATATTTTAGTGCTTGGTTCCATTTGAAAATAAAAAAGGTTTGAACAAGAAAAATAATAATCAGTGCTAAGACTGCTACTGGAATTGAGGAGTGGAAGATAGTAAAGTATGAGGCTTTTCTTTTGTTCTGATTAATGGATCTCTGATCAAAACAAGAATGTATTCTCCATGTTTTATTTGAACCTCTGGGGGAAAATGAGGGACAAAAAGATGATGTTTCCAGTGGATTTAGTTTCTGTGTGGTCTTCTAGGTCTGCAAGCCACGTAATCCATGCACTGATGGAACACATGACTGCAACAAGAATGCCAAATGCAATTACCTTGGCCACTTCAGTGACCCCATGTATCGCTGTGAATGTAAACCAGGCTATGCTGGCAATGGCATAATCTGTGGAGAAGACACTGACTTGGATGGATGGCCAAATGAGAACCTCGTTTGTGTTGCCAATGCCACTTACCACTGTAAAAAAGTAAGTTTATCCTGTTTTCCAGTCTGCTGTTATAACAGCCTGTCCATCTGAGAAATAAACAAAATGTTAGGTTTGAGGTATAAAGCACACCTCTCTCGGGTTAGAGCTGTTAAATTATCCTCTTTGCAAATAAAACTGGTAAAATATCCCTCTGTGTAGGGATATCATTGCCAAGGTATTGCTAGGAGGCTCTTGCTGTTGCCTAATTATTAGATATTACCTGCTAAAATCCCTCTTGTAATCGTGCAGGAGTAAACATATCTGTTTACTTTCTCCTTTCTAGGATAACTGCCCTAATCTGCCCAACTCTGGGCAGGAAGACTATGATAAGGATGGGATTGGTGATGCCTGTGACAGTGATGATGACGATGATGGTATTCCTGATGACCGGGTAAGACAACACAAAATAACAGACTTTGGTCGTGAAGCTCTCCCACTCCCCTTTCTAAGGCTGAGGTCTAGCCTCTGACCTTAATTTTAGGAGAGGACCATAGGAAATTGCTGGCACTGACAGTTATCCTAGAAACCTTTAGATATGCATAACTATGCAGAAAAACTTTCTGCAGCTGGTTGAGCTTTGGAAGTGAATCCTCATTTTCATTCAGCCATTCCTACACTCATGCAATTGGGTGTTTTGAGGTAGAAGCATTCCAGTTTTAACTGTTCCCTGCCTTTCATTTCTTCTTTCATACAGTGGTAAAAGCATAAGCAGAATCTGGTTGAAGCTTTGATTTGACTCTTTTTAAAGCTTGACTTCTTCCTCGCTCTTGCAGGACAACTGTCCATTCATCTACAACCCACAGCAGTATGACTATGACAGGGATGATGTTGGTGACCGCTGTGATAACTGCCCCTACAACCATAACCCTGATCAAACTGACACTGACAACAACGGAGAAGGAGATGCATGTGCAGTGGATATTGATGGAGATGGTAGGTGGTCTCTAATAATTCCTTTGGACAGTTTTCTAACCATGGATTGATGAAATGTACCCAATGTACCACTGATTTCCTACCAGAATTTCATCCATGAACACAGAAGTTCTCCTCTGGTGACTTCAGGACATAAAGACTACTGATGTAACAGTTATAGCTAATGGAAATGCACTTTGAAATATACGTCTTTTAACACAGTTAAATTCTAGCTCTGCTCTCACAAGCAGTAATAACAGAAGCATGCAGTGTAGAGCTAGTGATGACTCAAGTTTCAAGGATTTCAAATGCTGTTCAAAATGCTTTCAGAAATTTTTTCAAGAAATGTGTAGTGGCTTTATATGTGGTGACTTAGTCCTCTGCAGCATTTAGATGTCTCACTTTCATTCATGAACTCCCCTTAATTTTGCAGGGGTCCTTAATGAAAGGGACAACTGCCAGTATGTCTACAATGTAGACCAGAGGGACACAGACTTGGATGGTGTTGGAGATCAGTGTGATAACTGTCCACTGGAACACAACCCTGACCAGGTAGGGGATTTTCATTATATAAATACAAGACTGGTATTATAGAGTACGTTGTATATTGTAGAAAATACTTGAACAAGTTACAGCTTAATTTTGACTTGTCATAAATAATTCTTATTAATTTGCCAAATGGTGCCTTTATCAAATACCATGCCCTCACAGTTCAAAGAGCTGCTAGGTATTTTCTGAAAAGTAACTCTAGTGAAGCTGTGTGACACCACTGCGTGTACTCATCTCCTAAACATTTCTCAGTTTTGTCAGTTGTGATGATTCTCACAGTAAGGATATTAAATTCCTGGGAGCACTGTATGAAATCTAGGGAGGAAAGATCTACGTTCTTCACAGCCTGTAGTGTGGTGTTCACTTAAACACAGAGTTGTTGCATGTCTCTAAGGAACAGGTGTATTCTGACACTTTTAAAATTCCTCTTCATAAAAATCTGGAGGAAATCCAGCCTCTCACACAACTTACTGGTGCAAAAATGTTTCAAGGAAGAAGTAGGTAAAGCCTGTGCCATCCTGTCAAGTACAAGGCTGTAAGTTTAATAGCTTCAGGGACATAACTGGAATGTTTGAAGGATTGCAAATCAGTGGAATCTAGTGTAGTATGGTCATGTAGTCTAAAAGCAGTGTTACTTGAAGGATTTAAACAGATAATACAAAATTTCTTGGTCTTTGTCACTTGCTTTACTACTTCCCCTCCTCTCCACCCCCAATGGTGGAACGTGCCTGAAGATCATTTAAGGCAATGTTTCTCTTAACACTTTGAAATCTTAATATCACACAGAATCACAGAACGTTAGGGATGGGAAGGGACCTCAAAAGATCATCTAGTCCAATCCCCCTGCCGGAGCAGGAACACCTAGAGGAGGCTGCACAGGAAGGCGTCCAGGCGGGGTTTGAATGTCTCCAGAGAAGGAGACTCCACAACCTGTCTGGGCAGCCTGGTCCAGTGCTCTGTCACCCTCACTGAGAAGAAGTTTCTTCTCAAATTTAAGTGGAACCTCCTGTGTTCCAGCTTGTGCCCATTACCCCTTGTCCTATCATTGTTTGTCACCGAGAAGAGCCTGGCTCCATCCTCATGACGCTCACCCTTTAAATATTTATAAACATGAATGAGGTCTCCCCTCAGTCTCCTCTTCTGCAAACTAAAGAGACCCAGCTCCCTCAGCCGTTCCTCATAAGGGAGATGTTCCACTCCCTTAATCATCTTTGTAGCCCTACGCTGGACTCTCTCCAGCAGTTTCCTGTCCTTCTTGAACTGAGGGGCCCAGAACTGGACGCAATATTCCAGATGCAGTCTCAAATATAAGTCTCATAGTTTTTCAAACACTTTTCTAACCAAGTTCTAGAAGCAGAGATACTGGATTTCAAATGTCAGAATTAATAGCTATTCAAACTGTGTGGTATTCTACAGCAACAGCAGGGTCATCAACCAGTGTTGGTAAGACTACTAGACTGAGCCTTGAGGCAGCCTCAGGGATGACTGGATTGTTTTTCTTATTTCAGAAGCTGACTAAGCAAATGACTGGCTAAAATGTGACCAGCAAGCACAGCAGTTCATGCAGTCTTTGACCACTGAGGGAATAACTGTCTTGACTGAGTTAGGGGACATGAAGAGCATTATAGGCTTTTTATAATGTGGTGTGGAAGCTGTAAAACCAAGACTTCGTAGACTTTGTTTTAATGTGACAGTGCCTACTGGCTTGGTACAGAGTGGTGTTACCCTTATCTGGCCCTTGCAACCAGAGAGCTGCCAGAGAAGGTGGGAGGTAAAGTACCCTGTGTGCAGTATGGTAGACTAGTAACAGAAGAGTCACTTGGTAGAAGTGAGAAAAGTTGATGACCACACTGTTTTCTGCTGCTGTGAATTCAAATTAAAACCAGGGGGACACTAAAGCAGCCCAAAATAAGTTAGCATAGGCAGCTTTAGGTAAGCATATATTAATCCTAATACCTCACTATGTCTTTCTTGGCTCTTGCTAAAGCAAGCAGAAATTCCAATTAATTCTAGCTATTAAGATTCCTATTTCAGCCTTTTCTAAGCTTTTTAAAATATTCTTTTTTCCCCCTTTCTTAGGAAGATACTGATTCTGACCTCATAGGTGATCAGTGCGACAATAACCAGGACATCGATGAAGATGGCCATCAAAATAATCTTGATAACTGCCCCTACGTACCTAATGCCAATCAAGCTGACCATGACAAGGATGGGAAAGGTGATGCCTGTGACCATGATGATGACAATGATGGTATCCCTGATGACAAAGATAACTGCAGATTGGTTGCCAACCCAGATCAAGCTGACTCTGATGGTAAGATGGCCAGTATCATAGTAATATTTTAAGAGTATCTTTCAGTAGTTTGATGCTGTATTTTTTTTTCCACACTATTTAGTGTTGGACAGAACTTTCAAGTAACAAGAATGATAGAATATCTGTGCTGTTGTTATAGTGCTCCTCAGGAGTCCTTAAGGAGCAATGTAAAAATTGCCACATATTCAACTTAATAATAAGTCACTGTCAGGGAGGAGTAAAAAGGCATTCATACAGCAGCTTGTGGCTTCTGCAGTATCTGCCAGCAGTACCTGAGCAGTAGGAGATCTGCAATTAAGATTTCAAATCCAAGTTGGAATCAAACAACAACGGTGACATAATGGTGAAATTACTTATGTCCTGCAGGTGATGGACGTGGAGATGCTTGCAAAGATGACTTTGACCAAGACAGTGTGCCAGACATTGATGATATCTGCCCTGAAAATGTGGACATTAGTGAGACTGATTTCCGAAAATTCCAGATGATTCCCCTGGATCCAAAAGGAACATCCCAAAATGATCCAAACTGGGTTGTTCGTCACCAGGGTAAAGAACTGGTTCAGACAGTCAACTGTGACCCTGGCCTTGCAGTCGGTAAGGAGAAAATGTTAACTCTTAACAGGCATTACACTGTTGGGTTTGTTGTTTGGGGAGGGGGGAGGAAGAGGAGAACCTGAGAAACTATTAAGGAGTTGATTAAGAATCACAGAAGAGCAGCGCCTGAAACTTTCTCCTTTAATGCCCCCATAGGTTTTGATGAATTTAATGCTGTGGACTTCAGTGGCACCTTCTTCATCAACACAGAAAGGGATGATGATTATGCTGGCTTTGTGTTTGGTTACCAATCTAGCAGTCGTTTCTACGTTGTCATGTGGAAGCAGATCACTCAGTCTTACTGGGACTCCACACCAACCAAAGCTCAAGGTTACTCAGGTCTCTCCATCAAAGTTGTGAATTCCACCACTGGTCCAGGAGAACACCTTCGTAATGCTCTGTGGCACACAGGAAACACTCCTGGCCAGGTAAGAGTGACACTTTGATAACCCTGCTCTTCTGCACTGTAAGGCAGGCTGTTCTTTTAGCAAGTTAGACACTCACAAGGGGTCTGCACATGCTGATCTGAATGGTTTAGTCTCCTTAGCAAAGACCAATAACTTTGTAATTATCTCTAATAATTCAAAATATTGTATAAAATTAATGGGACTGCATACTCTGGACAGGCTTTCCAGCAATGGTGAGTCAACAGTTTCTGGAATAGTGGATTACATTCCTATTTAAGTATTTTAAAGTAAACTTTAATAGGGTTGATTTCAAAAGACCCCATTACAGACCTTAATGACTTACTTTAAGGCTTGACTGGTCATAGTGATGATTGTCAAGGCACCTTTGCATCAGAAATGTCTGTGTTATCTCAGAACTTTGGTTAAAAAAAACAAATACTCTTCCATAGGTGAGAACTTTGTGGCATGACCCTCGTCACATAGGCTGGAAAGACTTCACCGCATACAGGTGGCGTCTTAGCCACAGGCCAAAGACTGGCTACATCAGGTGAGCGTCATCCTTTTATCTTAAGTAATTATCACAAGAAAAGCAACTATCTGTAAAAATAAACCTAATGGAAGCTTGTCAGAGTTGGCTGACCTGTTGTCTCTTTGTAGAGTTGTAATGTATGAAGGGAAGAAAATCATGGCAGATTCAGGACCAATCTACGATAAAACCTATGCTGGTGGTCGGCTAGGATTATTTGTCTTCTCTCAAGAAATGGTGTTCTTCTCAGATCTTAAATACGAATGCAGAGGTAAGGAAGACATTGTATTGTGTCTGACATGCAAAAAAAACCCTGAATAACTTAAAAGTAAGCAAAGTAGAAAGTTGTCCATATATTGCACTCATGCAGTTCAGTGGAGATAAGTGCATATGACCAGTTCCAGGTGCCCTACTGTAACTTTGTTATGTGACAGTTAAATAGACTAGCTTCTGAAGTCTAACTCAAGAAAGTACCTAAGCACTTTCAGTTTTCTTTACCAGTATGTTCTTTACAAAAGTCTCTAGGGATTAATGTCTTGGACATAATCATGGATTATACAGAAATATTTAAATATCTTAAATTTTTTTCTTTTTCACAGATCCATAATCACAAGGTTATTGGATCCAGAGACTATTTAAAAATGCTGGTATTGCACCTTCTGAAACGTTTAGCCTTACAAATCCTGGGACCATTATATTATTCCTTCCTTGCTTCTTTCTGCATAAATGTGGACTCAAAACACATGACCTGCCTCAAGAGAATGCTTTTGAGAGAATGAAAGTGAGAACATACTTGGTATCTGACCTCTGCTGAAGTGGAAGGAAACAAACGTGTCTTGCAAAAGAGAATTGTCTTCACTGAACAAGCACACTTCTTTCAGTAGGAAAGACATTTGTTTGCTGTTTATCACAGTGCAGTGTTACTGCCTCTCTAACTGGAGGTCCCATGGAGTAGCATTTTATAAAAAGAACATCTTTGGATGTGCTGTGGACTACTTCAACTGAAGACCTTTCATTGTGTGGGGAAAAGGGGTATTGGGTGGGAGGGTGAACTCTTAAGTCTTTTTTTCATTATGGGGGAGAGGAATCTTTTTTAATGAGGGCTGTGCTACCTTGGTTTACATCTATTTAACTTGGAGAAATTACTATCGCTTTATATGTCAGATGAAAACACAGCCTTTTACTCTTATTTCTGGTGAGCTAGATCACCTGCTCTATTACACAGGACAAAACAGATATCCTAAAACTGGTTTCCACAGTGGGAGGGGAAAAGAGGATAAAAACTGGCACACTGGACCACACCAGCTTTGGGACAAACTGGGATTTACAATTAGATTCTGTTTTTTCCTGACTATATGCTGATCTTTCTTACATTTAAATGTTTTCTTTCAGATGCAGTGCCAGAAGGCACTGCCATTTCAGCTAGCACTGTGCTGTCCTTCACAAAACCAGCATGTGCCTCACTTTTTACAGTTAAAAAGGCACAAAATCAGTAGTGAAGAAAACATTTCTTTTCTACATGCCATAGACGCTTTAAACCCCCACTTCTTTGGAGGGGAGGGGAAGGGGCCTGTAGATAAAATACTGAAATTGTAAAATATTTATTTTTGCTTATCCTTGGTTTTATAATGACTGAGGGATTATTGATTAAAATAGCAAGAAATGCATCAAGACTATCCACCTAATCATCGTTATAAGTCTTCACGACTGTAAGATTGTAAATACAGGTTATTTATTAACTCTGTTCTATATTGAAACTAGATGGGGTTTAGTTGAGGAAAAAAAATCTTGTCCGGAGCAGATAGGGGTGATGTATTTGTTACAAAGAGCAATTTTCCCATAAAGGCTTTGAGGTGCAGGGAAAAGTGCCGGGGTGGGGAATGGGATGTTTGTTTTTCTCAGTCTGAGCTCAGTGGTGGCTTTTCCTTTCTTTGTGCCAAGGCCGTTGGTAGCCTAGCAGACAGCTGTTCTGCAGCGCTAAAACTGAAGTCCCTTCAGATGGTAGCAGCTCCTGTCTCTCAGCCGTAGTGCTGGAGACCAAGGAATGCCTCTCACCATCTTAGCGGGCCGTGGTGCTTTACCACAGGCCAGGGGGCCTGCCATAAATCCAGAATATCTGCCCTGAGGAGATTGCAGAGAGAGGCACAATGACCGCAACCAGCAACCGTTCAAACCGGCTATTTGTGCTGCTGCACACTGAGGATTGTAACTATCCTGTGCAGCTACAAAAGAAGGAGTTTTTCATGAAGTTTCAGACTTTCAGTTAGATAGAGTTTCAGGAGCTCCTTGCAAAAGAGGGAGAGGGCTTAATGTACATCAACAGAAGACTGTTTTCGTCAATAGAAGGGGCAGCATCCTTATACCTATAATATTTCCTCATCTTTTCAAAAAAAAAAAGGAAAACAAATGAGCACAGTGAAAGTTTTACATACAATTATTACCTCATTGTTGTGTGACTGAGAAAAACCTTTGGATTAAGCAGAGTTCAAATGTCTAACAAACTTTAAAGCTACTGTAGTATTAAAAAGTTAATGCTGTACATAGTCAAAATTTCTTTGCAGAAAATGTATTCCCAGTAACGAAATGGCATTGGGAAAAAAAAGTCAAATACAATTTCTAATGTTGTTTTATATTTTTTTCCTGTCATCTTGTATACCATTGCTTGTATTTTTATAAATTATTTTTCTCATTGCCATTGTAATAGTTAATCACGTAATTGTGTAGATACGCTATTTAAATAATTTATCATGAAATGCTACCTGTAGAGTTAGTATTTCTATTTTTATAAAATGTTTGCACACTGAACTGAAGATTTTTTTTGCTTCCCTCCTCCCGATGTTTTTGCTAGCATAATTTTCTAAGAACATGCTTTTTTGTAACATTTTTAAACATTTTCCATTTTAAAGTTGTATAAGTTGTACAATAAAGCTTCTTTCCATACAAAGAACAATAAACAAACAAGGACATTTATATTTATACCTTTGTGCTGTAGTATTAATTATTCATGTTTTGCAGTACTACTGTGGATCACGGATATGTTAACTTACAGCTCTGTACTCATCTCCAGTTTGGCTTCAAAGGAAGACATCTCTGCAATCCCTACATTAAAACTATGACAAGAGGGGCTGCACCTGAGCTTTCACCCCAGGTATCACAGCTTCTCCACCTGATGGCACTGCTGTGGTCAGGGAGCTCGGACAGCTGCCAAATTCTGTTCTGAAGGCTTCACTGAAGACACGCAGTACAAGTGTAGGCACAGCCATGCTGCCCTTGGTGAAGCCACAAGGCAAAATCCTCTTTGGGGGATTTCAGTCAGCCCCAGCCCACCATACCCACTATTTCTGTCACTAAATTTATGAGGACAGTCCTGTATATTTTATTTTATCCCTCTGAGAATAAGGAGAGAAAAAAGACAAGGACCTCCTAACCTGTTGCTTCCAAAGAATGAGTGGCTACTGAATTTCTGCCCTTGCCAGTCACAGGATTGTCTGCTTCACTTCTCAGAGCCGTGGCAGTCGATTGTGGGGGTACACTGTTGGTGTAGCCCATCTGATCTTACCCAGATCTACCGTACCAAATGTCCTGCAGTTCTGGTCTCAAACTCTCTTTGTGCCTCCCAGGGACACCAAGAGCCAGAACTACGAAAAACAAAGTTCTTACTTGGAGAAATCTCTTTTCTGTACCTGCAGGAAGTATGAGGTACTCTGGATTTAGAAAGCCAATTAGTTGTATGCACAGATATATCTAC
This sequence comes from Mesitornis unicolor, assembly GCF_000695765.1. Lineage (NCBI taxonomy): Eukaryota > Metazoa > Chordata > Aves > Mesitornithiformes > Mesitornithidae > Mesitornis > Mesitornis unicolor. The sequence continues at coordinate 16,703 of NW_010177617.1, forward strand.
ATATATCCATAGATAGATGTAAGTTTTAAAAAGATACCTGCTGCTGATGGGGAAGGTAGCCTCGGCAACCCATTCCAATTACCTTCTCTGAGCCCAAACCAAACCTTCATATTAATTTATTGCATGCATTTGTGTAGCTTCTATCAGTGTAGTATCTGAATTGGGGATGATACATGTCTTAAATAATAAAGAGAAGCCATATACCTTATGTTAACCCATCCATCCATCCACTTTTGGGTTGGGGAGTGTGACTACATCAGGACACAAGCAAGAGCTATACATGAGAGAAGTTAGGTCTGTACTTACCCAAGGAAACAACTGATAAAGGAAAATTAAGCAGGAAGAGCACGGAAAACAGCCACATTCTGTAGGGCAAAACTCAGGAGGTGAAGCCTCTGGGAAAACCGCTGTTCCCAGCTCCCTGGAGGCTCATCTGTGGGACACGTAAGTGTCCCAACTAACTCATGCCATTTCTAGTGTTTAAGGGTACTTGGCCAATATTTTTTGCATAAATAATCTTTGAGTTTCATGCTACTGCAGAGAGTGCAATATTTTCTTACCATAGCATGCTCTTCTCAGAGCCCATGCAAACACAGTAGCTTAAGTTTTCAAGTCATCATCTGCATCAAACCTATGTACAACAGGTGCAGCAGTTTTAACCTGTAGATATTTATAATTTATGGAGATGAAGACTGAGATCACTGTAGTAAGATCTGCATTGTAATGACTGCAGTGCACCTTTTACTGATATCACCATGATTTTGTAGTGAAGTCTGCAGGATGGTTGATATTGGTTGATTTTCAACATAAATTCTCCATAAATTTTGGTAAGGATTGCTGAGATTATAGAAGAGAGCATCTTAATGTAACCACAAGGTGATTTCTAGCTCTTATTTCTCATCTTTTCCAAGACAGAAAGAACACGTGCACAAAGTTGTATGACTATTTAAACAGAGTTTTGATGAAAGAGAACACATTAAAGTGTTTGGCAAGCAAAAGTCTTAGAGATAAAATCTTCTATAGGAAATCCATAAAATCAGGCAAGTATCACAGAGGAACTTGGATTTTCAAATTTAGACAAATCCCAGAAAGGCCAGTCATCATTTGTCTTGAATTTTTCAACTGCTTTCAAAATGAAGCACTGCTAGCCTACACATACAAGAGCTAAACTGAGGGCTGCCCAGTCTCCCTTGATGACTCCACTCAGAATGCGTACAGAGTGACTATTTTAGTGTCATTGTAAAATTAGGGTAGAATGCCTCTGGCAATACCCTTCCCACCAAAACTATGCATACCAAATAGACAAAGCAAACAATGGGAAAATAATGGCAAAGAAAAGTATTTCCAGAAGAAGACAGCAAATTTTTAAGTAGAGGGGAAAAAAAGTTCTGACTACAGAATACTGCCTATAAATCAAAATTATTCATGCACTTGAGCACTCTAGAAATTAATACACATTTGTCACCATTCCAGTTTGCTTTTTTTTTAAAAAAAGCATAATAGATAAGGTACTGCAGATTCAATTGCAAGCAGTGAAATATTTCACATAGACTTAAATGACAAGGAGCCTTTTATTCTAACGACTGCACCTGGATTGCAGCCAATCCCTCAATGAAACATATAATTGGATAACTGTAGGTTATAGCATTAGTAGTATTCAAGCACCTCTATTCTATTTAAAAAGGAAACAGTTTTCCTGACCTTTAAATCTAGCTACAAATAAAAGAGCAATTATTTCTCAATAAATAAATCTGTTGAAAATTAAAAAAAAAACCCTAGTTATTTTTTTTTTCTAGATTTCTAAAACCTTCCTGATTTAACAACTTCTCAAGCATCTGCCAAACCACCTTGTCCTCTGTGTCTACCATTCAAAACGTGAGATTCCTGGAGGTGGGGCTCTTTTTCTCTAATGGGGGGAGGAAGCGGTCTTCGAAGTACAAATAGTGTAGCAGATTTTGAACCTAAAAAGCAAAAGAGAAGGATCTCATTTAAAGCTGTGATTACAAAGCTTTTCTGGAGAAGCAACACAAAAAGAAGTGTATTCTCATAACTTTTGATCAAATTTTATCTAGAAAATGGGGGGGGTAATCAAATATAAAAATTATTATCATTGTTGAAATTGCAGAAATTGAGCTGCAAGCAGCAGCCTCTCGCCTATCCCTCCCTGATTTGGAGGTGAAATTGCACCCTTTCTAGCCCATCAATTACTGGCAAACGTTTTAGCACTTGCAGACTAGTCCGTGCTACCGTGATACCACGTTTAACCAGCCCTTTCCTCTTTGATCTATGCAGCAGATAAGTTTTGTGCAGACTGTTTTCACTCTGTGCTCAGCATGTCCCCTGACTCTGCAGGAGTTCTGCTCGGGAAGTGAGAGGGAAAACATGCACTGCAGATCCACAAAGTAGATACCAGCCATCATCTGGCTTGGAAAAAAGCACTTGGCTGAGAATTTTTGTGGGGCATTTTCCTCTTTTTTTCTTTTATGATGAAGCTGAAAGATTTTTCACCCCTTCATAGAATAATTTAAACTTGAATTGTGGACATATAAGACTAGCTTCACTCCTTTTATCTTCTTGTCTATAGTCAATAAATTTATTTTTTTTTAAATCAGGATATTTATTCTGCCACTTTTCTTAGAAATGGAGAAGACCCCTTAACCACTCTAAATCTGCACGATAACTGTAAAGCTGGACTGAACTTCTTATACCATTACAGTACACTGAAATCAACACTGTAGTTCTTTCAATCATCATACTCAGATATAGGTATTTACAATATATATTTATATGATATATATTAAATTAATACATGTAATACATATATACATATATATATATAGATATAGTTCACAACAATGATTGAATCACCCTTATTTTCCTCTTTCAGAGGAAAACACTATGGAGTTTGTAATCTGAGAGGGCAAACCATGAAGCATTGAAACGTGCCCGCTAAAGCAAAGCAATACCAATAGCTGAGCACCGGCCAGCAGGAACACTAGCACAGTGACAATGGCAGAATGGTTTGATGATATATTGCTCAGGAAACAGATGCAAGCATATCAAAATCTTCTCTTCATGGGTATGTTGCTTTCACAAATATTAAATTTTTGGAACAAACCTAACTAGCTTGTGCTGTAAAATCATAGTGGGAAATAAGGTAAGAAGCACAAAACAGCACAAACCTACATGCACACACAAAATTTCTTACTCCCCAATAGAAAACAGATCTCAAAGCCCAAAAGTCAGAAGGATAACTTTAAAAATAAGTCTCCTGTGCTCTGCTGTGTTTCGGGCTGTACAGAGCTAGGAAAGATTGTGAAGAAGGTAGTTGTCAGAATTCTTTACCAAATACAACTTATGCTGAATGAAGGTAGCATTTTGCGAAAACCAGTTTCCAAGTCCTGAGTTAGGCTGCAAACGAAAATCCAGTTAAATATCTTAATCATCACTACTGCATCACTCCCCGAGGAGAAGCCGCCGCATTCCAGTGCAGCTGGAATTCCAGTGGCGAGCCCGACAAAGGGTTATTGCAGGTCACTGCAGAGAGACACTGGAAAAACAAAGAGAAATCCATGAATCCTCCTGAGCTCAGCTTTCCTTTTATCCTGATATTGGTGATGTTTCAGCAAATGACCTTGTCACTGTATTTTACATAATATTTCTGTTACACTGTACCTTATACCAGTAAACATGTTTTACCAAATATTTTTATTTCCCCCAGTTTTACTGGGGAAGAAGGGCTTGTATTGATATTTCACCTGTAACATCAAGCAAGAAATAAAATCTTCCCAAATAACCTATTATTTAATATAATGCAGTAGCAATCATGCACAGATAAACAGTCGACCACTAATTTTTGACACAGTCTCTGAGTTTGGGTACCAACCCTACGCACTTTTGGAATAGCATCGCCCGAGTGCAAGGTCCCTGTGGTTTGCAGTGACTACAGCTGGTACAGGATGCTCAGCACTTCCCAACACCTGGAGTACCAACATTCCTGTTGGAATATGCACTTCAAGTCAATCCTCATTCAAACTTACCTGCTTACCCCTGACACACCAGATATGAACAACAAGTTCTATCCATGGCTTCAGGAATGCTGTACGGCTTGGTCAGCAACAGGCTTTTCCTTGATGGTGCTAGGAAAAGCTTTTTCATAACAGTGAGAGTTTTTAATATAACAAAATACACCAGAAAGGTAAGGATTAATTAGCATTTCTCTTTATATACATTGTAGGTATTCTGCATATAAACTTTTCTTCTAAAACTAATCAAGCATTGGTTTTAAGGACCCCATAAAACGCAAGTTCCATGTGAAAATAACTGGACTGTAGAAAGATTGCAGCCAGTGGACAATCCTGCGTGAATATCATACAGACACAGAACATACTCTTGAAAAGCTTGTCAGTATTGCTTTGATTATATTTATGGTAAAGAAATTATGACACAAGCTTAAAATTTTTGAAGATAGGAAATACATCCAGGTGGGATTTGCAAAGCTCCATGAAACATGCTTACAGCAATGCTGCGCAGGGCAATGGGACTATGCAGAACGCCTGGTATCCATGGGTTTGTTATTGCTGTTGCAGAAAAAGTAAAAATATCAGAAAATAAAACAATAAATAGCATTGTCTTATCACAAATATAATGTCCCATTTTCTTTTTAAATTAAAAGAAAGTAGGTTAGATTCTGATCGCTGTTATATCCACACAACTACTACTTCCTTCTGCTCAGACTAACAACTCTGAAAATGAGATTAAAATCTGGGCCAATATGTGTATTAATTTAAACATTCAGATTGCTTCAAGTACGTCCTATGTCATAACACAGCTATTGTATTGTCAACATTCTATCCATACATCTTTTCTTGTTGAAAGTTAAATGGCTAGCATAGTACGTGAAGAAGAATTTGTCCTTTGAGATTGTGTCAAATGAGCGTTTGGCAGTGGGAAAATCTTTGCTAGAATATCTCTCCCCTCTTAAAAAAAACCAACCCAACCAAACTTTGAAAAGAACCATGTTCTTTTTAATAATGTCTTCTTACTCTGACAGTACAGTGCACAAAATGAAAAACTATCAGCTCAGTAAATAAGTAGAAAATTCAGAAGAAATAGTAGTTAAAGAGTAGACAAGCAAAAACTTGTAATGATTTTTTCTTATAATCTCAAGCACAAAGCAGCTGTATTACTCATTCACAGTCCAGTAAGAGCTAGGGCAAACTTCTGACTCCTTCACTTTTCCCCACACCAAGCCTTCATAAGTGACTGCGATCTTTCATCACTGTGTTACATTTCTTAATCAGAGGATGAGACCGTTAGCTCTGTGGTTACACTCCACAGGATCAAGAATGAGCTGAGCAAACTGGTGCTGGTGCTCTGACCCAGTAGAGGACTTGTGCAAGTCTTTCCCTTCAGTCAAAGCAGCAGCCAAGCAGACAGCCCCGGGGCAGGAGACTGAGTCTGTATTTGGTATTTGGGTCCTTCACTGAGTCAGGGCTCTGCAGGCAGAGAGGCTGCAAGCTCCAGTAAAGTGCACTGGGATAACAGAGACTGGGTTTTAGTTAAATTCATGGAAAAAGTACATTGTGTGGAAAATTACTATACACATTTCACATCCTCTCTAATAAAGTTTCATCAGTAGAAACTGAACTTTGCAATTTTATTTTGCATTTTTCATGAACGAAGACATGCATGTCTATCAGACACACAGCTACACAAATATGTACGTACATTTATTTATTAGCTAGAACACTCCCAGGAAATCTCATGACATGCAAGAGTTTATTTGGAAATCAAACTGCAACAATATATGATAATGACAACAATAACCATCTCTTATGAATAACGAGCTCATGCAGCAGTTTTCAATAATGATAATTCAGTCCCTTCAGGTTGTCTGAAATGATGCTGCACTAGCATAATGTCACTGACGAAGGCTTAACCACACTTTCAGAAAAAGCATTGTGCAAAACACCTAATCACTCTCCTCTCAGCTTTCAATCTTCATGTATCTGTAAAAAAAGAAAAGAATCCTATGCTGAATGGCTGCAGGCACAATATTATTTGCAAGAGAAAAAAAAGAAACAACAGTTTTTGATACAACTTCTACTTAAAACTTAATATAGCCCCCCCCTCAAAAGAAAAGAGGTGCAAATAATTCCCAATTGGCTCATACAATTGAGAAATATCAGCTTTTTCATATCTGTATGTGGGTAAGTCTGGCTTCTGTTTCTCTCAGTAAATCTTACTTGTCTCTGAAGGCACATGAGAGTTTCTTTCAGATATATATACAAGTATGTATAGATATGTTATGTATGAATTGTGTTAATAACTATGCTTTCCTTAAAACATATACAATTTAATGTATTCTAATAAATCTATATCCAGACTACAGTACCATCATGACTGCAAAATTGAAATTCTGCTAAACCAGCTTCACACAGTTTTGTTTGCTTACACAGCACTGCATGGAGCTTAAGGCCCACGTAGCAGGCCAGAAAATCAAACTATTTACAGAAGATCATGCTTACATGTTTAAATGCCTTTTAGAATTAAGATCATAACAAAGCTCAACTATGTAAATGTCTCTTAAAAGTAACGCCTGACACTTCCCACACCTTCATCTGCAGATGGTATTTGCCTTCAACTGGACTCCACTGGGCTCTCCATTCCTCAATACAATTAGCATATCTAATCATGTCTGAACTAACAACAAGCTCACCTACAAAATACATTAGGCAGCTTCACAGATTTGATAAACATCACAACCTTTGGCTTATGGCCAGGAATAATGGCTTAAGACAGAACTGAGTCATGAGTTGCCTTAGCGGGAAACAAATTAATTCCATGGAAAGGTATCAGGGTTTTCTTGTTTATGCTGTGCACTTTCTCATCAGCAGAGACATTGACAGAAATTGTAAGGATGGACAGCTGTCTATTTAAATGCTAATCTTGGATGTATGTTTTAGCATTAGAGTACCACAAACGTAATGCAATAAAACTGAATAGAACTAATTTAAACTTAAACTTATGGATAACTGCAAAATATTTAGCAGTAATGTAAAAACAATTACAAACCTCTGAAGGGGGTTTTAGTTTGCACTTACTCTTATTGTGCCTAAAGATTACCTGCTCACATCATTTTTAAAGATCAAACACTGACACAAAGACTCAAAGCCTGATGAGGTTACAATATCTGTAATTGGTTTTGCTTTTATGTTTTTAATAAAAATGAAAATATTTAGAGACTGAAAATTCAGAACACTTTCCTTCCTCCACCCCCCCCAAAAAAATAATTTGGTAAGCAAAATGACCATAGAACCAAGATGTTTATTAACCATACTGATTTGAGGTCCATATGGTTGAACCACTACTGGAAAAATATAATCAAAACACTCCAGTGCATTGCTCTGATACAGCATGATTATGACTCAGATATTTATATTATTATGTGATAAATGTTAACACATTAACTTTAAAGACTTTTACCTTGAGATGCCCCATATGGAAATTTACTTAATAGCTGAAATCTCCTTTCTCTCTCGTGCAATAAAATTACCTCATAGCGACTATGTCTACCGGAACAGGTATAAACAGTTACCTGCTCACTTCACTACATAGTGGCTACAGTGCGTGGTGTTTTGCTTGATTTAACACATCCCATCTTAAATACACTAATAAAGGGAGATGGTAAGAGAGATGGTAGCTGGGGCTGAGTCACACTTGGCTCTGCCTGTACCACCTCTATTGGGACTAAAGGGCAACTTCAATTCACGTGAAGGCAGCAAGTTAAACTGGAGTCTCTCTCACCGTCAGCTGCTGCAGCAGCCTGGTGGTGCAGTATGCAGCCCTGTTAATCCTGCAAGAGATCAGGCTGCCCTGGCAGAGGTGGTTGTCTCTGGTGTTCCTCCACACCACCACTGTCACCCCTCTCTGCTCTGTGGCACACCACTTCCTTCTGCCCTTGCTCCACCCTTCTGATGTTTGCATCTGTGTGAAGAGTGAAGCTGGCATGAGAAGTCAGCTGAAAATTAAACTACCGAAAATAAAACCCACCCCAACATCTTCTACAGGTGTTGTATTTCTGTTTTCTTCCTGTTGCAACTATGGCTTCAATTTCATATGTCATATGGCAAATATGGCATGTGAGTCTGGATGCCAAGTTTGTCAGGCAGCATAAAACCAGCAATATCAAGCCTACCTGCATCCAAGATTAGCATTTAAATAGGTGGAATCACTTTAAAAAGTACTAACGTTCCCTTCACTGTAGAAATGTTACATACAAACAATCAAAACAATAAAAAAACAGTTGTGATTACAATTAAGAAATTATAACATAGTAAAGAGGTATTAGGATGTTCTTCTAAATTACCAATGAATGTTGGCAAAAAATGTTTCTTCAAATTCAGAATAGATTATCAGTATAACAAAGATCTATCTTGGCAAATCTAGCAAAAATCTATCGATTTCTAATACAATTAAACTATAGCACAAACAACTCCAGAACTTTTATGAAAGAAATTAAAGACATAGATGTATCCGCCCAAAATCTGGCTTCCTTGAACAGTTTGCTTTCCAGAAAGAGGATTGGTCTTAGGCTAAAAATCTAAATGTAGATTTAGATTACAATATCCTTATATAATTGCATTTAAGTAAAGGACAGAAAAAACAGAGACATTTCCAAAATCTTTTCATAATACCAGATAGGCTGAAATTAATTTTTTGCTGGTTAAAGTATATTCTTTCTTTAACTGAACTAAAAGTAATTTATAGAAATTATGCAGCATTTATTAATTTTGTTATGTTCTATGTGTAAATTTGAACTCCCTGAAATCAACTTACGATTTTTATTATAGCTAATGTTTGTATAGTCATGTTTGTTTCTATACTACTGGGTTTACCTGATTAAAAAGCATTCAAGAGACACTTGGATTTTTGTGTGAATTGTTGTACCAACTACTGGGAGAATGTTTGCTCTCCACAGAACAGTGAACATGACTTTCTACTACCAAAAAAGATAATCCATACGCGTTGTCAACACTCTTTTCCAGTTGACAGAATTAACCTCAATATTATATTTCATAAAGAGTCCTAGTCTTATAGCCAATTACATCGGGGAAGAATTTTAATAAACATTCTGTTATTCTGTGTATTATTTTTGGCACAGTTCTATGTATTATGAAAGTACATCCTTGCCCCACCGTAATAACCAGTGTGTATTGGTGCATACCTTTGGTGAGAACCTGCTTGGTTTTTTTCATCATAATCAAAAGCCTATTCTCAAGGGTTGTTAAGAGTCTCACCTCCTTCGGTTTGCAGTGGTATGCTGAGAATGTCAGCCTCTGTGGATGGCTCATTGTTCATGCTGGTGCAATATAATGGTTCACCCAAGAAAGAAGGTTTCTTCAACCTTTTTGTGTTGAGTGCTCTTGACATAAAGTAACCTACAGTAATACTCTTATCTCCCATCTTCTGTAAACCTTCTAGGTCATCAGGTTCCTCTGTTTGGGCCAGTGAATCCTTTGATAAGTGACTATCAGCCAACGCTTTGCTGATACAGCAGCCAGGGATTTCACTCTCTGCATTAACACACAAGCTTTTGTCTTCAGGTCCAGCCTTTTCCTGAGCCGTTAACATCCCTACAATATGGTCTTCAACTAACATTTTGGAAAGAGTAGATGCTGAGTGAAGAGTGGAGTCTTGACTTGTGTAACAAGGGGGACTTAATCCACAAGAAAGAGATTCCTGAGACTTTGGCATGGTAACGTTGCTTATTGTTCTCTGAGGCTGTATACATTCTTCCAGAAGGGTCTTAAGCTGCTCTTTAGAGAGGCCCGTTTGTTCTTCAGTCTGAAAAAAAAAAAGGCAAGAATTTCTTCTGTCAAAATATAATTAATGAAAAGCAGCGCCATAAAACAGGTCGAGAGATACAAAAGCACTGGCAGAACTCTTAAACTGATATCAGTGCTTTTCAATTCAAACTGAATTTCAATATACATTCACATAATTACATTATTTTGTAACACCTTCACTAGGTTCTAGATAGATTAGATTCTGAAAGTTAGGAAAGAAGCCTGATGCCCACAAAGCATTGAGAGACCTTTGATTTTACTTAGTCTTCCACTAGATATCACTGCTTTTTAATTACCAAAGCACATACTTTTTCATATGTCTTGGGGTTTTGTGCATACACTCAGACACATACACACACATGCTTTAAGATTTTTCCTTTTTTAAGTTACTGACAGCAAACCAGTGCATTGCTATAAGACTTTCAGCTGCTGGGGCAATGCAAGTAGGGTCAAAAATGGCTTTGGACAGCACCAGCCCACAAAGATTGTCACATATTCACTGAAGTATTCCCAGCCGCTCACTGTAGAAATGCAATATAGCCTCTCTCAACCACGTGACAAAAAGCACATCTACAGGACCTCCCACGTCAAGTATGTCCTATGGAAACATGGAATTTCTCAAATTTTCACTCTCAGTCTAATCTACCAGCCCACGCTGAATTTCTTACATTTCTTGAGGTACTATTTTAACTTGGGGGACAACATCTGTTACAAGTAGTCATTATTAGAATGGATTCATTATAAGAAACAAGATGCATTCACACAGGCAGAGCACCACAGTAACAGCTATACCACTACCAGAAGCACAGCTGCATCTAGAATATATCCACAGAGCAGAATATTATGCTACAAAAACATAACTATATTTGTATCACAGAAGATTCTCACATCTGGAAACCCACATGGATTCCCACATGTTTTTGAGTGTGTTTCTATACTAACATATTTCAAAGCTCTTGGCCAAGATCATTTGGAGCTAATTTTATGTTAACGACAGGGCAAATCACTCACTGCAGAAAGGAATGCTGCATCTGGTATAAATGAACGAGTGAGTGCAAAATGAACAGAGTGAGGAAGATCATCTTGTCCTGCCTTTCTTTTGTCCTTTTATTCCACCCATGCCCACCCCATTTATCTGCAATCTACTGTTCCTTGTCCAAATTTGCATTTTTTTTTCTTTTTTTCCTTTCAGGAATATCATATGGCTTGTATTGACAATTAGCACATAATTACTTTGATTATTACCGGAGGGCTAGGTGGGGAGATTTAGAGCCCAAGGTGAATGGTAAGGGAAATGAGTATAACAGCTATAGAGTGAAAAAGTTTGGTAACTTGTGGGGTTGTTTTCCTTCAGAGTGCCAGGCCTGCAGGCAAAGCAGCCAGTGTAAAACTTTACTTATTTTTGTACTTACTTTATCTCTTTCTCCCTTTGGATTGTTTTGTAAGACATGCTTGCAAGGATGCAAAGACAAGTAAAGAGAAAGTATTTAACGCATCTCTCAAAAAATTACATTTTAAAATACTGAAGGCTCACTGTTCACAGTTTTCTTGTGCCAAAGTCATGATAGGGCTAAGAAAAAATATACAGTAGAGGAGAAGATAGCTCTTCAATAGCCATCAGTCAGCCACTCAGCAGCAAGAAATTAACACTGAAAAGAAAGCAGAAAGGCTGATGTTGAAATCCAAAAACTCGGTTTAGGGACACACGTAATACACTAAGGATAGGCACCTCACACCAAAAAAGGCTGTGCCTTTGCAACCAAATGAACATTTTAACTCATGGGTTCACATAATACAGCAACTGTATGATGAGCCTGCAAAGTATACATTTGCACACAGCAAAAGAAATCCTGTTGCAGCTAACTGTACTGATTTAGGGTCACAAGACTTGGAATCAGTAACACAGCCCTAGGGAGACACTAGATTTCACTTCTCCCAAGGTTTCACTGCCCTCACTGTAAATAATTTACAACTCCCATACAGAAAAAATACTTCAAGATATTTCTTTAAAAATACAACATAAAATTAATGTAATTCAAAATGCAGAAACAGCCCACTAGACAAGGGAAAATAAGCTATTAGGTCTGGTTCCCATTAGGAACTGGAAAACCTTTTAATTGTTCTGGCTAATTTTTAATAGGACACTGAGTCCTATTCATATCCTAGGCTTTTTACCGTTAATGATCCAAAAAACTAATTCCTAGCCAGGAGTTTAGGAGCCTGCTAATGACCTTTACTGTTTATGTGTGGCTAGGTTTTCACACACTTGTGGCCCTTCTCTGACTGAAGATTTCTTGTTCCTCGCTGAATTCCTCAGTGACATGGCTCTATAGAGAAAACCTTACTGCATGTGGTAGGAATGCAAACTTGTCGAATGCTGTGGACAGACCTGCTGTGCCTATGGGCTTGCAAGTTCAAAGCTTTAGGTTTGTTTTCCACATCTACACAGTAAGAGAACAGACACTGAAAGGCCTTATCAGATTTTAGCATGGGGAGAGAGCTAATATGTCAGGATTATTTCTAATTATAGCAAATAATCATAAAATGACACACAGTAAATGAGCAAGCACTAGAAAGCCAGGACTGTTTAAGGACTCATGTAGCTGGCGTGTCTATAAACATGTATATTTTGTTGCTTAGGCTGACAGTACTACAGCCAACAGTTCTCATGATACTGATGATTGCTTGAAACAACTTATTTTTATGCTCTAGTTTACCTATATTTTTACTGATATGTATAACGGCAACAGTCAACTGCTCTCTTCTTGATAAAAGGACTCCATTTTAAGAATACACTGATATATTAAGACAGCATTCAGATTTTTGATGTATCAACAGAAGAAGATTTTTTAAATTCCAGTTATTTCATGACTTATTAATATTTTCTCAAACAGCTCTACTCTGCTTTGAAAAGCCAATTCTTGCCTTGTAGGTCTACACAATTCAACATGCACCATCAGCTCCAAAGTCTCACCTTTGTGCATCACACCAAAGCACCATGCACTTGTCTATGAACACTACTGGTCAGTGCTACCATGGAATATTATTAATATGCTGCATACAACAACAGGCACATCACGTCATTGTGGAAGAGTTTCTTACAATTACCAGAAATGCTAAAAGCCCAAAGTCCTTTTGCACCACAGAAGTCAGGATTGGTGTCCATAACTTGCAAATGAATTTCAATTATGAGAATATGTCCTTATGAGTCTGCTGTGGGTTAACCCCAGTAGGCAGATAAGGACCACACTGAGCTGCTTGATCGCTCCCCGCTTCAGTGGAACAGGGAAAAAGGAAAGGAATAGTAAAAGTAGTAAAACTTGTGAATGGAGATAAAAATTTTCTAATAATCAAAGGAAAAGGGAAAGAAGAGAGAAAGAAAACAAAACAAGTGATGATGGATGAGGGGGTTGAGTGCTCGCTCAGTCAGTTTGCAGATGACACTGAGTTGGGAGGGAGTGTTGATCTGCCTGAGGGTAGGAAGGCTCTGCAGAGGGACCTGGACAGGCTGAATCCATGGGCTGAGGCCAATTGTGTGAGCTTCAAAAAGGCCAAGTGCTGGGTCCTGCACTTCGGTCGCAATAACCCCGTGCAGTGCTACAGGCTTGGGGACAAGTGGCTGGAAAGGACCTGGGGTGTTGGTGGACAGCAGGATGACCATGAGCCAGCAATGTGCCCTTGAGCCAAGAAGGCCAATGGCATCCTGGGGTGTATCAGAAGGGGTGGTTGTAGGGCAGAGAGGTTCTCCTGCCCCTCTGCTCTGCCCTGGTGAGACCACATCTGGAATGTTGTGTCCAGTTCTGGGCCCTCAGTTCAAGGACGGGGAGTTGCTTGAAAGAGTCCGGCAGAGCCACAAAGATGATGGAGGGAGTGGAGCATCTTCCTTATGATGATCGGCTGAGGGAGCTGGGGCTCTTTAGCTTGGAGCAGAGGAGACTGAGGGGTGACCTCATTCATGTTATAAATTTGTAAAGGGTAAGTGTCAGGGGGAAGGAGCCAGGCTCTGCTCAGTGACAGCCAATGACAGGACAAGGGGCAATGGGAGCAAGCTGGAGTACAGGAGGTTCGACCTGAACATGAGGAAAAGCTTTTTTACTGTGAGGGTGACAGAGCACTGAACAGGCTGCCCAGAGAGGTTGTGGAGTCTCCTTCTCTGCAGACATTCAAAACCCGCCTGGACGTGTTCCTGTGTGACCTGCTCTGGTGATCCTGCTCTGGCAGGAGTTGGACTGGGTGATCTGTCGGGGTCCCTTCCAACTCCTAAGATTCTGTGATTCTGTGAGAGGCAACCACTCACCATAACCCATGGGTAGATCAATACCCATCCAGTTTCTGAGCAAAAGATGGGTAACTTTCTAGAACTCTCTCTTTTCCCTTTTTTGTTTTTTATTTTGCTGTGCATGATGCTATATGGCGTGGAATATAGCTTTGGTTAGTTCAGGTCATCTGCCTCGTTGTGTCCCCTCCCAGTCTGTTGCGCATCTCCCGTCTAATCACTAGGAGGGCAGAGTGAGAAACAGGTCCTGATGCCATGCCAACACTGCTCATCAACAGCTAAAACATGGGGCTGTTATCATTGCTTTGGTCACAAATTCAAAACACAGCACCATACCAGCTGCTATGAAGAAATTAACTCCATCCCAGCCGGACTCAGTGCAGAGACCCATACATCCACTTTTACAAAGACATTCTTAAGTTCCCAGCATGACGTTACAGCTTTTAGTGCTTGCTTGTTTGTTTCAAAAACACTATGTTACAAGAAGGAGCGTAATGATCGTAGAAGAAAAAGGTCAATCTTTCCTCCTTAAGGCTATTTCAGAAGGGTTATTTCAGAATACAATGGGAGAAAATGTAACTAGAGCAGATCCAAAACAGCTTACAACTCAGTGAGCCTGTTTCTGGAAAGGACAGTAATGTGTATTGATTTGATGGTGTTAAAAATTGAGACTGGAAGCTGAATAATGGCTTCAGAAACTAAGAGCTCCTTGTGCTCACCAGATGGAGAATCATCATGATTCTCCATCTGGTGGTCCTGGGCTTATGTCTTGCTTGGGGTCTGGGGACTTCTGTAGTGTTTCAGGAAAGACACAAATCTTTAAGAATGAACAGGATTCCCGAGCTATAGGAGAAAATCTCCTGGTTTTGCTCTTTTCCTCCTTCTGCTGTCTTTCCTTCTGTTAGTTACATTTTCCCTTCTCTTATTTTTTCCACTGTTCCTGTTTGTGTAAGGGCAGAATGAAAAGGTCTGGTATAGTCAGTTTTCTGTAGCTGCTGCTGCCATGAGCCAGAAAGCAAAGAGGACAGAAGTATCTAGGCAAGAAAACAAGCACATCAGAAAAAAAGAGAGAGAGATTAGGGGGCACCCGGTAACACCACTGTCTGAAAAGAAAATTCAACTTGTAATATCATGAGCCATCAGAACCCCAACATCAAAGCCACTGTCAGTCTCATGAAATAATGTTAAATCTCCATTAAAAATAATAAAAACAGTATAAAATTTCAGAAGATAAAATGAACTTCATTTATAAATTGGAAATTAAAAAACCCTAAAGGATTTTTTCCCCTTTCTCTGACAACAAGAAATCTTAACAGGAATCAAAAGGAGACATGAGTTTATACAATGTTGCTCTTTTTTAGAGCAGCAAAGTAGGTGAAAATTGTGAAGAGAAGACATGGTAATTGCAGCAGTTAATTTCTTTTTGATCTTTAAGATAGCTTACAGGTTATACAAGCAAAAAATAATTATGACAAGTTATTGCAGGCAAAACTAATTTAAACATGCATATTTTAGTCATTACCAAGAGGCATGATACTTATTTTTATTTTATCTTCCACAAAAATATCCAGTCAATTGCCTGTGGTTTGAATGTGTAAATAATGAAGAACTGTGCTTCATCAGCTCCACCACACCCTGGCGGCTTTAGGAAGAGAAAGCAACTGGTTGCAGAGGTGACAGAAGTAGGGGCGGGGGGGAAGGAAGCTAAAATATCTTTCATAATCATTTTCTTCTCATTTGATACTGTAGACACTAAGCTACATTACTCACAGATGCAGTCTGCATGATGCTACACTAAGATATAACGAAGAGGTTTCTGCGGCTGTAAGTGTGAATTTCATCTTGGAAGCACGTGGAAACAATCTTATAACTTCTAAAGACGCAAAAGGTTTTATTTCTGAATTGCTACAAGGTGTAATTTTAACCCTTCATTTTCTAAAGCTTACTTTCAGTTTTAGCTTCATGTCATGGTAGTTTTAGATCTACAGATTGCATAGCATTTTCTAGGTGACTGCATATGAGCAATGAAGCTTTCACCCATGGACATCAAAATCTAAACTTGCATGTCCTCACCAAAGTTTTAAGGTAACCACAAGAAAGAAACTCTGAAAATGTCACACAGGTTTAAAGTTTCTAACATTCTTATCAGGCATGCATTTATTAAGAAAAAAATAATATTTTAAAAGTAATTGAAGATTACTTAATTATTTTTTTCAATTGCTTATATATGCATTAGAGGAAGATTAGGACTTTGAAGCTCCATTTTCACTAACTGAACCAAATGTGTTATTTGTAAACTTTAGACCCAAACCAATATTGGATTCAAACCTAAACAGTTAAGATATCAAATAGAACTCATTAAAATCTTTATTTCCATTAGCATGCTGGCTTTTTCTGACATTTCCGAAGTTAATACAACACAAGACTTACTTATGCACCATGTTATAAAGGAAAGCTAAGTCAGTTTTTATTTACTGTTAAAAAAACAGTAAAACTGTTACAAAATCTCTTTTATTACCCAATTAACTTATGAATGGTAGATTTTACACAACAAAGCAAATGGTTGACAAAGGAATATCAAAGGAAATTCTGAATATATTGTATATAATACATAAATACAAAAACAAATAAAGGATAACAGAAATTATTTTCAATTAAATTAGATCTATTTTTCCGATTTAACTGATCTTTACTAAAATACTGGTAAATGTTTTAATGGGTGAATCTGTTAAAGTCTGACCTTCCTAAACATAACCTATTATACATTAAATAAAAAATTATATGCAAACAAAAACAAGTTATGAAGACTGTTTTAATAGTGGCTGGGAATTGTTACTACCTAAGCAGCTGTGTCTGCTGAGATAAATGAATTGATAAGCCAAATTTTGATAATTATAGTCTCTTTCAGAGGTACTAAGAGATATTTTATGCACTTGAATTTATTTTGTTTTCTTTAATTCAATCCTGTTTCATGTGAATTTGAGAAACCAAGAAGGAGTTGGAAGAGCAAGCAGTTAGTTTTGATAGGATGATGATGATGAATAAAAACAATAATGCAAGAAAAGATCTAGTATTCTAAAACCACGGAGACGTTTTCAGCACTAGGTTCAGCCCACTAACTGCAGGTAATACTTCTTTGTAACAAGAGAGCAAGTAGCTTCAAACAGAGGTTATTAAAAGAAAAATCCAACTTCATAATGACATCTGAATTTGTCCAAGAGATATCCTAAAATGTTATAAAGTTATTCTATTCTCCTCCCAAAGTGCAACCAGTGTTTGTAGTGTTCTGGTACCTCCTGCCCTAAGATTCAACTCCTTCTGTAATTGCATAGCATTTTTTACTTTTGTATATTTTGTATAATAAAAAGTTTTACTAGTTAAGTTTCAGTAGTTTTTAAACAATGTTGTTTTGCTACCGAGTTATACTCCAGTTTCCATCATAAGCAGTAGGGCACAAATTTCTAGTAAGCAGGAATCAACAAAGGAAGAAATTTTATTCAGTATCTTTAACAGGACAAAAGGTAAGAACTATGATTCTAAGTAAACATACATTAGATGGTGTAATCAAATGTGCATGGAGTGTATTTTCCTGGCTAGAGCAAAGAGGTACTGACTCAATGTAATGACTATATTGAAATGAAAATCAACATATCCTAGTAGTCACTAAACAATAACAGACAACCATTCTTTAGAAGAACAATTTAAAAGTGTAAGGATTTTAAAAGCTGCACAAATCATGATGTAACCCCCCTCGATTTAAATACTAAACTATGAGAAAAGTCTCTGATTTAAATAACTCTGAATTTAAAATCCATCTTCTCCAAGGATGTCAACAGATGTTTTGCAAGAATTCAGCTCTTCTAATGTCAGATTAGTTCAACGTTTAGCTCATCTAATCCACTTCATTTGTAGATTAAAAAACTAAGCCTTGTACCATATATGAGTCACTGTATAATTTTTTAGTCTCATTTCTAAAATCTTCTTCAACAAATGGATAGCTCTCTGGCTTTAGAGCACTTGATTTCACACACTTTCAAGTATTTTTATATTAGAAAGCAAGTTGTTTTTATTTGAACACACTGAGCATATGTGCAAAAATGTAAGACACAAATTCCTGAACTGGTATTTACTGTACATTCTGAGTAAGACTTTCGTTTTCTATCGTCTACCCAAGAAGCAGAACTTCTGCAATCTAGGCTATTTAGTATTCAAAAATAATTTCCTAAACATCCTATTTTGTGTTGTTAACTGTTTGTTATTAAGCATTTAACAGATTTCATTTCACAGAACTCTCTTCCCTGAATATTATTAAGTTGTGGCTTTAATTTTCAGCAAAGCCAGTAGAGTAGACAAAAATGCCTTGATGTGGTTGCAGCTGTTTTCTGTTACAAAAACTCATTTATTTTTCTTCTTTTGGCCACGTTGGCTTTAATTTTTCCAAGAAATAGTATAGTGCAGCACAATGGTACCAGAGTATCTTATTATAGCAATTTTAAAACTCTGCAACAAAGTATCTTTTAAGATTTTAAGAATACTTACAGGTCCATAATCTGCCAGGGAAACAGAAAATGTAAGCAATAATAAAACTGAGGACAGAGAGATGTGTTTCTTCATAACATAAGAAACTTCACTGCAATTCCTGTAACACTAATGAAATTACCAAAATGCCTCCATCCAATAAGAAGGAAAACAGGGAAGCTACAGGCACAAGACCCAGATGACCTATGTAGTTAGGTACGGTTTAGTCTCACTAAAATAAGGACCAGCCCACAGAGCAGTAAGCCATGAAGATTCACCAAAAGCAATAATAGGCAGAAGCTTAAAGAAGAACAAAATAATAGTTTTGGTATTCTAGAAGCTCAGACCCTATTTCCTTATACTCTTTAGAGGTATCTTTTAAAGTGAATCTTATTAATTGGCCCGGTGTACCAATAGCAACACACACATCTGAATACTGACTTCTTCTGTATAACATACACATGTATATGGTAAACCTAATCTCTGATAGATATATTGGAGACAGAATAGCAGAAGTATGTTATGAAGGAAGTCCTGCTGTTTGCAGAATAATAAGATACAGAAATTCACAGTGTTCTCTAGCGAACAGATGTAGTGTACAACCTCAATTACGCAAGTTAAGGAAAAAAGCACAGAGTTTCTTTTATAAATGTGGTCTTCTTACAAAGTTTTTGACTCTGCATTGGATACAGATGATAGTACTCCTTTCTTTGTTTCACATCCACACCACCTAAATCAAGAGCCTCAGCTAAGCACTAATGTGCATTGTAGTTCCCCAAGGTCCACACAGGCGGCAGAGACACGCCAGCACTTCAGACTGTAACTCAACCCAGCTAAAATCTGAAGAAAAGAACACTTAAAGTTTTGCTTACAAATTAATGTTTTAAAACTGAAGCCTTTCTGACAACACAGTTCAAAGGATGCTTAGCAAAAAGAGAATAAATGGGGAGAAGTAGAGATCAATGTTAGAACAGAAGTTTGGTACATCTCAGAGGATTAGGAAAAGGTATACAAGACACTACTTTTCAGAAACTTGCTTCTGAGAAATATGTTGAAGTACAGAATTGTAAGGACACCACATTTTAAATAGCAAGGTCCATAACGTATTCCACTGGCTTAGCTTTCACTGTCTTCTTGTTGTAGTTCATGCCACAAGCTCAATAAAAGCATGTACAGTATTGCCATGTATCGGCAAATGCAAGCACTCAGACACTGACAGATAGGACAGCTCTTCAAAAATACCAGGTCTAGTACATCTGAAACTGTAATGTTTTCTTGTTTTGATCTTCAAATTCTTACAGTTTTAAAGACAGATTTGGTTTTGTGTCTTTTTTACTAGGAGCAAAGATTCTAGGGCAATTATGGCACTGCAAAAATCTAGGGTTTTAACAGTACCAAAAATTACACAACTTGTGGGAAAAAGAAAGAGAAGTTGGCAATATTTGTAGTTCTGTGAATTGCAAATACGGAATCCCAGCTCACAATGGCAGGAATAAAGTCTCTTTAAAAAAAAAAAAAAAGAAAAAAATCAAGTTCCCATTTACTGCTCATGAAACGTTTCTGACTCTTTCAATTCATGGCATGAATAATTACACTCATTAAGGAGCATCCTGTCTAAAATTGATGAAATTGTCATTGCTTCTTAAGAGAAAAATTGCCATATATGAGTAAAGATAAATGAGTAAGGGTAGGGATAGTTTTGCCACATCTCAGTGTCTGCTGAAGAGAGGTCAGAGAAAGAACTGATAAAGAATTGTATTTTCTTTGTGTGTTTGGTGGGGCTTATTGCCACAGGGCAAGTGCAAAGTCTCTATAGAGAACATCAGATTTCAGCTGTGCTTGTCAATGTGGCCATATATTTTAAGGAGTGCTGAAAAACATTTTTTAAAAAGAAAGAGAATAATGAAGAATCTTTTTCTTTTCTAAAGAATGGAAGGGTATTTTGAAATGAGATACCTGCATCTGGCTCTTCTATTTCCATTCAAAACAAAGACCCAAATGCCTTTAGGAAGAATGTGATGAACACTACTGCCCCAGGGAAAACATTTTATTTGGAGTTTCAAGCCTGCCTGCACCCGTTCTTGATTTTGAGGAGAAGAGCAGGGGTGGAGCCCTTCAGTAAGTAACAGAACAGGAGTCAAACCTTGGAATATTCAAATACACATTACCAGAAAATTTACATTTACCACATAACAATAAAAAAGCTAAGACTGAGACAAAACAACTGTTAGTCCATTATGATTATTATTACTTGATGTTTGTCAGTCCTTTTTAAAAAAAAAATCAAAATGCAAAATAATAATAGTATTCATTTTTTGTCTAACTACGAAGGTCATTCTTCAGAAGACACACTTGTTAAAGTAAACCTTATTTTTGACTGTTTATTATTTTCCTCTGGCTTGTCTAATACATATAGTAAAGGTGCAACAGTGCCAATGCTCACATT